>NW_027122339.1:0-24017 GCF_030686945.1 Centruroides vittatus
AAAAGAAAATTGTCGCGATATTTATCGTAAATATAAGTAAATTTTATTATAATTTTAGATAAACCACTCTCATTTTTTCACCGCACGCATTGGGCTTCTTTCCCCCTCCCTCTTCGACTCGGTATACTGCTGGAGACATCTCCCATGGTTCATAATATTTGATGTACACAATAACGTTTAACAATCGAATTTCTAACAATCATTAAATATTGACACCCTTTAACTAGGTTATTTATCATTTTACTGGGCTCGTAAATTCTGTCACGATGTCGTGCAGCGTGTATTCATTAAAATCGCTAATATATCTATACAACTATAATCACTCTTCTCAGCTAATGCTCCATAGTGTTGTTCAGAAGTCTTGCAAGCTGTACATTTGACGGTAATATATCACAAGCAGAACAAGAATGTTTTATACTTATCAATAGTCTACTACAAGATATCTTATTTTTCACCGCAGCAAACAACACAATACTTAGACCAGTCAAGCAAACTAGGAACAATCCACATCCCACCGATATCCCCTATCCAGGACATTCTATAATTGATTTCAATTTTCTTAATGTGCGACATACATGAATACTTTTATGTTGTGTGAATATTATATTCTCGATACTTTTATGTTTCTTTCACTATAGAACATCTTAAAACATTAACTTTTTACCAACAAAAAACAGTCGAAGTAGAAACAGGCTAAAATAGACAACGAATTTATCAAGCTTGTTCTTGGGATGTAAGCTTGTTTTCCAATGCTTTGAATATAATTAAGTTTTTTTCTGTATTTACACTCAACTTACAGTATAAATTATTGTATTGTGCTGTTTATAACTTAATATACTATACTTTGTCTTCTGTTTTTACTAAATTGAATTTCACAGTTAAAATACTCGGAATTAAATTAGTAAAACGCCAAACAGATTAAATGGCTTAATTTTTACAATATAATATTTAAAATGGCAGTAAAAGCATTATTAATTAGATTATGATATTTAGTCGTGGATATGCGACTTTTTTCGAAGAATACTCATTTATTTGTACGGCGTTTTATGTGAAGCTGGCAAATTGAATTTTACACATATTTCTTGGTGAACACGTGACCGAAAGCCTTTATTTTCATCTCTTGGCGGGAGATTTCCTAGTGACCTCTCTCTTATCTAATTTGCTATTTTTGTAATAATATTTGGTGATAATCTTTATTAAACAGATCTTGAGATCATTTTAAATATTATTTAAATTTGGAACTGGAATTAAATTTCAATAATTCATATAATTTTTGTCCAGTGTTTAGTGTGGAGCCTTTTCAAATCGGCATTGGAACGTGGGTACAGTTTTTTGCCATGACGTTATAGTTGAGCGAAGAACATTTGCGCAGCGATCTTTTTTAATATTAATTTTGCATGTATTTATAGTGGTAAAATTATTAACCTTTATTTGAACAAGATTTAGTTATATGTGTATTAAATTATAAAATCGCATTCGAATTTTCATGACAATAATTTTTTAAAAAACTTTTTAGCAATGTTATTACTAAAAACTTTTTCGGTCAATGTGATGAAATTTTTTCAAGGAGCATCACTATAGTAATCAAATTGGCGGAAATAATTGTAATAGCGGTGCGGTTTTGGTGTTTTACTGCTGTTTCTCGTTTTTTCGAAGTTCACCTCGACGCATAATTTCTTTATTACGCTGGATTCATTAGATTTTTGCCGTTGTGTTTTACACGGATCTAAAGGTGGATAATTTTACTTCTGAATAATATCAGAACTTGTTTTGTTCAGAATATGCCTACTTTACATGAACAGAAAAGTTTGAAAATACTTTGTATTTTTTGAGACATTTGCGAGATACTGATCTTTGTTATTGGAAATGTATATGAAGGGCTTGTATTATAGGTTTCTTAATTTTTTTGGTGCTAATATAATTATGTAGTTTATAGTTTTCGAGAACGCATTTATGAGTTTTTGTTAGGTGTCTTATAAGCCCGTGTTATTTCAGACATAGTCTACCAATTTAGTGGCTAAACCGTAGAACGTACGTCAAAGAAGAATACAATCTGTTCACTTTAATATAGCAAGTTGTTCCAGTTTAAGTGGTAGCACAACCTATTTGTTAGTAAGATTCTTTTTTACATTTAAGTTAATAGTGTAGATGATCTGAAACTCAATTGATGTCGGACATAGAAAGTTGACTATTGGCAAGAGCTACATGAGATAAAGCTAATTAATTAGCATTTTATTCGATCAGAAAGATTTATACTTGAATGAATTTTGTTTTTGCATAATTATTGCCTAGGGTTTAGTGTCGAAATTTTTTTTCAGTTATATTTGTAGTAACAGTTTATTCGAATTGTAATGGCGCTTAATTATTTATAGGATTAATTGAAGTTTTTCGAATTTTTGTTTTGAGGAATACTTGGAGGAAGGTCAGAGAGGATCTACAGTTGTATATATGAACTGGTTTTAAGTAAATTAGGTGACTTTGTGATGTTTCGATGTAGTGTTTTTTATAATTATTACGCTATACAGGCCTCGGAGTCGCTCACTTTTCGCACTTGTTGTAATATTGTAGTATCATATACTAAAAATAAAGTTTTGTTTGTGTCATTCTTTTACTTATTTTGATGTATTTATTGTTCGTTTCTGAACTAATAATACTTAAATTAACATTGATTATCCGGGCTTGTACACTAGTTACGATGAATAGTAGAGGAAGAAAACCGTTTTACTAATATACTTACTGACGTTTTACTCTACAGCTTACTCCAATGTTGTTTCTACGAAAAGTTAGGTCAGACCAGGACCGTCTAGACTAATGACGTGGGCTGTTTACTCTTTCCGGTCGATCGGTGCCTCGCGATAGCGCCATTTAACAGAAGTCACACCGTACCTTTTTTTCTTGACTGCAGAGCTAATTAGGAAATACTTCCTTTTTTTTAACCAATCAGATGACGGCGGGGGATTTAATTCGATTTATGTCGATAGATGGACGTTCTAAAATGTTTCTATAATTATTTTAATTTTCTTTCTTATTATTGTAATTCTCGAGAATCTAAAACATATTCCAGAAACAAAGTTGGAGAACCCAACTACTCGTGAAATGTTCTACGACGTCATCGAAATGGTCCAGGGTATTTTATAAGAATTTTTTAACGACTATAGTCGTCCTTTACACACACTGCCGCTCGACTCGCCTTGGACGACTATTTTCGTCCTTCACTGTTAAGAGGTTAAGATGTTTTTTTCTTGATTAATGTACGAAGTACGGACACTCGTTATTTCTTTAAGCCATGGCCGGCGTTTTGTGGAAAGATTGTTTAGCAACCGGGAGAGATATGCATTCAAAATTTTGTTCCTGAGCCCAGTTAATTGAAAACCGAGGCGTTCTAAAACCTAGGATCGACTACACTTCCGATTCAATGTTTCAATGCTAGTTAGAAATATATAACGATATCTTTTAACTTTTCCTCCACTTTTGTACTTTTTCCAGTTTTATTCTTTTAATTTTCTGGTGTGATCCCCACTGTCTAGTTTCTGCCCAACTTTCTTTAATCGCAAGAATAGAGTAAGATAGATTAACGACGATAGCAGATTTGAACATCATATAGGCAGGAGTCCATAGTAACGGTTCGAATATACGAACTTCTGGTTTACATCGGAAGTCACGTTATACGAATTCAAGCATTTTGTAATGATAGGTGTTAGATTGATGACCAGCAAGACTATTGTAAACGGAAAGTATGATGTACAGGAACAAGCCATTACTAATCTAAGGTAGCGAGCGTATATATTTTAAATGAAATTAATTAAAAATATGATTAGAAACTTCACCCTGGCGTTGTAATGATGTCACAGTAAATAATTGCTGGTCTGAAGTAATTTCTTTTTTTTATTATTATTTTTTTCTATGTTCACACTGTTGCAATATTTCGATGTTATGTAATATACAGCGACACCCGCTAATATGACTACTGATGACACCAGTTCAAAATGGTAACCATACGCAGGTTTTACTGTCATTACTCTTATTTTGTGAAAAATTTCTTCAGTTATATTTAAAACAAATTTCAGTTCAATTGTGTGCACTTTGCTAACAGCGCATTTGGTCAACCAACTCTCTGAGTAATGTGTACGTATTGTTAAATTATTATGTAAGTTGTTTTCAGCCTGTGTGCTGACATTGAAATTTTATAGCACCATATTTGTGGTACTATAAAATTTAAAAATCCATTTTAAAATCCTCAATTTTTCTTTAATTGTTAATATTACATGTATAATCTTTATAAGAGTTTTTAACGGAATGTAATTATAACTTACCTTTTTTGCATGACTGGAGACAATCTACGACTGTTTATATACGTGTACTTTAATGTGAGAACTAAATCTAATATCTTGGTTTTATATATCTCTTCAGTTTTTTTTTCCGAATTAGTCAACTACACCAATAGAATAAATAATTACTAATTCATGATTTATAAATTTCTTTATTATTCTATAATTTAACAAGTGTTTGTGAAAACGCTATCTATATATAATAAGTTGAAGTGAAATTAATCAACTTCAGCAAAATCACTTATTGTAATAAACTATACACAGAAAATGAAATTAACTTCATTGTAAGTATAAAACTAATGACTGAAACACCATAATTCAAAAGCGCTTAACTTTAGTGAGAGTGAGGATAATGACATTTAAAATACAGAATGGTACAAGAAAACAGCCACTATTCAGACCACACTAGAACCTATCCTGTATATCAGATTTTGATAAATCTTGGTATATACGTTAGATACACATTGTAGAAGATTTCTGCAATAAAATGTAGTTTAAAATTCCATTACTAGGTTAAAATGATGCGCTTAGAAAAAGACAGAAACAAGCATAAACACTAAAAATGTAGTAAATCACAGAATGTGTTCAACATTTGATCCATTGATATTAATTACGTGTTCAAAATGCATTACAGCATATTCCATGATAACGCATAGAAAGTGTCTGCGCTACCATTGAATGTCTCTCATCCATAAACATGATGTTTTAGGAATCCCAACAATCATTCACCGCTCAAGCACTTGCTGCAGACAATTCTGAACTGTAGGCTCTCTGTCAATCTTAGCAACAGCGACTTCTTTGACAATTTATTTCCGCTTTATTTTTGGCAGCACACCCAAGTTTCCAGTTTCTTGAAATTTTGTAGTCGTTTTTCAAACTATTTTTTAACATAAACTTGTTTCTCAATCCCTCTAAACGTCATATTCTTGCACTTCAGGTAAGCAATTGCTGCCGTTCTAATAAAACAGCATTTCCAGCGAAGTTTCTGTAAGGGTATGATTAACAATCAGATAAAAACGAGCAGAGTTATTTTCAGGCATTGAATGCAATCCTTTATATTGAGTCAGCTTACTTTGCATAAGGATTTTGTAAAAGGCGCGATCATATGGTGATTTTTTATTATAGAAATCTTTTTTCTGTAGTCTACGTAATTCATATACTTAGTTTCATGAAAATGCGATAAATAGAACGGGCACTAGAGAGGTCTGAATAGAGTGAGTTTAATTATATACTCCCTGTCTATTGGCGAACGATCGATTTCTACTTAATACTAGGGTGATGTAAGTCATATTCAGTTTAAGGATGGAGTAAATTTGATTTTTTGTTTTTTTCATTATGGTGATAATTGTTTATGAATATTGTCCATTTGTTAAGAAAACGTACAATTAATAAAACCATATACTTTTTACACTCCTGTTTTAATCATGCTGATAGATACTCTTTTGCTTTGGTTTTTATTTAACAGATATGTTAAAGCACAATTACGTAAAAATTTCCCAATGTAAAATAAACAGTACATACGAGTGCTTCGGACATGCTTCTACCTTGTCTTCTTAATTCGCTGATGTTTAGCACACCTGTGACAAAAGTGGAAAATATAAAAGTTATGAGTAACAAAAAAATGCAGCAAATTAAATAAATTTCTATTCGTTGTAGCAATTGATATTCTTGCTTGTAGCTGCTTTTCACAATATGAAGACATATTTTCCTTCTTTTTAAAATACTATACTGTGCTGCTGTATAGAATGTAGTTATAACCAATACCATAGCCCATAGATATGAGAACTCTTTAAAATATAAAAGGACTCGTAAACAATAAATGTCGATATTTAGCAAACTTACTGCGGACCTCAGACACCAAAACCATAACATTGCTTCAATCAGATTACAATATACTTTGAAAAGTTTTTCAGGAATAACAGTTATATCGTCTGCCATACATCGACACGGGACCACCATTTCTATTCCAAAAACTTTCAAGCAGTTTAAAGCAGGACGAAGAAGGAACCCTAGACATCTATATCGCCGATCAGCCGAATACATACTTGACAATGCAAAAATTTCAATTTTAAATATATAATAACAAATGAATCAAACTTCTGAATACAGAGTTCGTACGAATTTACGTAGTTGAAGTAATAAAAATATTTGAAATGGAAATTTCTAAATATCGACGGAATGGTAAAACCACCAAACATTGCCAGTTGGTCGTGAATTCGCACCTGACCAACGGCACGCGTTTTTCCTGGAATTTTCACATGTCAAACGTCAACAAAATGCCAGTTTTTTATAAAAATCTTTTTAAGGGCCATCGTTTGTTGTGAAGTTTCCCATCTGTTCTATTGCTTTATCCCATTATACCACTCTATACAAACTGAAATTGCACTAACAAGACAACTGAATATAGAACGAAGTAGACTGCTTATGTAACACAGCTTGCATTAACTTACGTGCAAGATCTGACAGTTATATTGCGAAATCATACTTCGAGACGTAAGAATTTTAGTCATTTATATTGTTTCGTCGGCAAACATTTGAATATTTATTGGAAAACAATAATTTCAAATACTGTTGGTTATCTATTTCAGCAATCGTACATCAGTTAGAAATAGTCTGATAATTTCAAATTATAATGAAATATAAAACTTAAATAATTACAAAAGATTAAAAGAAACAATTTAATAATTATGATAAAAATCACATTTAAAAATTATTTTTAAATTTAAAAAATGTGTTTGGACACTAGCTCAAATTTCAATTTGTGTGTAGCGCCATCTTTTACGAGATGTTGCTAATTATAACAAAAAGACGTAAAAGACTTCATTTCGAAGGTACAAATGAGTTTTTCTAAATATTGTGAATAACTGTAACAATTAAAATGTTTATTAGTTCAGAACCGACTCGAGATATGACACATCATCCCTTTCATCTATTTATCCCATTCAGTTCCATTCACAAAAATTGCACTGCATAAACGCTCCTTATTTACAAGTGACCATTCCACATTTCCTTCTTTAATCTTTACCCAATCCTGACATATTAAAACAAGAAATATGCTCCAGCTAGCAAACAGTAATCTATCGAATTTGGCAGGTTTTCTGCACTTTTAAAAATTTTTTTGGATTATTAACTCTATTTTATTAACTTCTGAAATGTTTGAAAAGAAAAAGTACGAGTTAATTTATCATTGTATAATATTTAGTAATATGGAAATTACAAGTTCATAATTGTCATATAGTAAGCAGAAGAAGAACGTATACCCGAAACGCGTATCGGCGTGTAAGATAATTCGAATAAAGAGTAAGGTTAAATATCTACCTATACACCCAGTTTCGAAGTAAGGAATGCTAATTTAGATGAAACTGACTATTTAAAAAAAACAAAATATACATTCAAATTATATTTAATAATTTTTGAATCAGCTTCTAGTTATATATAATTGCTATACTTTAAATTTCCGGAATTAAGAATATTTATAAGATTTATTCGATTGTCACGCCATTCTGCAATAACATGTACTTTACATAACTCAGATTAAAATTTTATGATGCAATTTAGCTGCAATTCCTAGCAATAAAATCACTATATTGGATAAATGAAATTTTTAAAATATTACATTCATTTGATGTAAACTCTATATATATGATATGTAAATATATATAAATATTTATTCCTTATATAAAAGATGCAGTTTCTGATATAACTTTAATTTATATAACTCGCTGTAGTTTCCTACGTTAATCATGTAACACTAATCAGCTTCTAACGATTTAAAGATTACATATTTTACGCCACCAATCCAGTGTTTCGTGATTTGACCTGAGCATCCCAACAGATACCCAGTAAATAAAGGTAGACGATTCACTCCCCCCTAAAAAGCCCGTCACGTGGACTTTTCCGTGTTATATTTACGTTAAGTAAGCGTGAATTTCAAATAAAAGTCCTCTCGGGAAGCATTTATTTTCGACAGACACCCATGTGTCGGGTTGCTGTTTACGAATACAAACTTCAAAACACGAAAATAATTAATAAACCGGTAAAGACCATGGCTTTTCTAACGCACGTCGAAAGTGCATAATGACTCGGTTAAGAGTGTGTTGATGAATTATTCTTATTCCCGACCTCAGTATTTTTGAGGAATCATCGCGCAAGGCTTAATAACCACGTGTGCCGAATATTTCGTGAGGTGCCTGTATTTAAAATTGTACAAAACTCGCTAGAGAATGTTAATCAAAATGCAGATATATTTACAACATTATACATTTAATAGATTAATGAATATGACTAGATTACAATCTACAATTTATAAGTTTTAAAACCACATAAATGAACAATAAACGATAAACTAATACGATACGTTTACATTGTAATCATTACAATTAACTCTATAGTATGATTAATTTTTATACTGAATTTAGTAGACAGGTGATTAGTCAATGTGGTGTTTCTATGCTCTGGTGAAATTCAGCAATTACTGTAGGTATTTAAGACGTAAAACTGGGAAAATTCACGTGACCAGCCTGCTGGCTAGGCGCAAACCCATGACCAACTAACATCGTTCTGTTTATCTATTCGTTAGATCAAGTTTTTGTTATAATTACCATGTATATGTTAGACAGGAATGAATATTTGAATATATAAAATATATGATTTAATCATTATTGTAGTTTAATTCTCAAATATTTTGGTATTATTTTATAATTTTAACAGTAAAATTTTTCTGTTTATATATCATTAGCATAACTTTCGTTATTCTTGAATTTTAATTATCGTGTAAAAAAACTACAATTTTTCTGTAAAATTCTATGCTTTGTTGTCTATCTAGTAGTATAAATTACTTCTGTATTGACAATGTTGCCTTTTTAATATTTATTTTTACGTAATTTAAAAAAAATACAAAATAATAATCATATCGAATTTCAACTTGATGCAAGTAATCCCATATTTCGCCGATCTTCTTTGGGTTTGTTTGCGCATGGGGAAGAAAGTTGACTCATTTATGTGAAGTTAGTAGAAATTTAATGCCAAATATCTACCTATTGACAAAAGATTTTTTAATAGACCTCGCGATATCCCTTCCCTCGAGAGTTAATAAACGTTAATTATTTTATTGCTCTATTGACAAATGCTTTTTTCAGGGTTTCAAATCGACTAATTGACAATGTTTTTATTTCGTTTTATTTGTACATCGGTTACAAATCGCTTATACATCGCTTATAAATACGAAAAACATTGGCAAACGTACAGAACGTATCGTATGGATTGGAGTATGTTTCGAATGAAAATGGCTGCCTGGTTCCATCCAATAACGATATTCAACTAGGAATTGAAGAATTTGGGAGAAACAAATTTTTCGTATCTTCAGGTATTTTGAACACAGAATATCATTTCATTTGCATGAAAGACTATATTCCGTATGTCTTCGAATTCCAAAGAATACTTTAATACTTTAAAGTGAAAAGAATACTTTAATACTTTACAGGGAAGCAAGTTATACAGGGTAACGAAAGTAACGCGCTTGAGGTGATTTCATGCATAGCTCGTGTGTATTTACCATAAGCAGTACTGTTTGTGTTGTATTTTAATAAAATGATTAAACGCCGTAGTTTTTTACGTTATTCATTCAACGTAAATTAATCGTAATTAAATGTTCGATATGCCTTGATTGTTATAAAGATCTACGTTGCAAATTACATTTTCTCTGATAAGACCCACGCGTGCTCTGCAGGAAAGGATCTTTTGTGTGTTACTTCTGAATAACTTTATATATTTTGTATATTGTATTTATAGAATTACCATCATTCAGCAATCTGGAATCGCTGTGAAACTTCTTCGAGATTCACAGGAAGATATTCGAAGACAAAGAGAATTCTACCAAACCATAATGATCGAAGAGGAAGATAAGCTGAAATTAGAACATATTACAGGATTTATTTATATACTAATTGCCGGGTATGCAATTTCGATGACAGTTTTTTCATCGAGGTTATCGTAAAGATATAGTTAATTCTAATGTTAATCCAACCTAACAGAAGCGCTGCCATTGGAGTTCTCTAGGAAAACTTTAACCCAAAAATCGTAACATTTCTAACATCAAAATAAATAAACGTTAATTTTGGAATTACAATATTAAATAATGTTGAAATATAAAGAAGTATGCGGCATTTTTAAGAATAATATAATACTACATATTCATTCAAGAAAATAAACACGTTGTCGCATGTAATGAAGGAATTTTAGCTGCTTAAAGTAGTAATTGTTTAAACGATAAGTTTCATTATTTTATTTGGAATTTTCTTATGTTATTCTTGGGAATAATAAATTCTTAAAACGGAAGTTATATAATTCTCAATGAAAAACGCAATGTTCGAAAGATAAACAATATTGAAGTAAAATAATTACTGTTAGATTATACAAGTTCAGCCCTTTCATTTTTCAATGTTCCATTTGGTAGCCTTAATTAATTGTGTCTATTTATTCCTTGTATTAGAATCATTACATACAAATAATAAATAGAAAATGTAGTCTATTTAAATTTATTATTTTGTATTTAAAGTGAATACAATTTATTGGAACACTGTTGTTCACTATTCATTTCTGCTGTTTATAAACACGCAATAAATAAAATGATTTATTGTGTCAAGCAAATTTTACTTTTATTATTCGACTTTCTCTATGGCAACCGACTAAATCTACAGCTACCCCTCGTACAGAAGGTAACTGTTAAACATTTTAAGTTCCAAGGCATATTATTTTACAGTTTACAGTATCCTATACTAGATCCTCATTATTCTGATCATTTCTACACGATTGGTTAAAATTTTGCATTTCTCTGTAAAAAGCAATAATAAGCTGTGCGTTAAGAGATTCAATTCGATCATATTGACAGAATAAAGAAATGCGACACATATGCGATCTGTCTTGGAAGTGATGCCAACAAAGAGAAATTTCTGTGAAAATCTGGTTTCACTATATACATTAGACAGGCAATGAATACCGGAGAAAAATTCCACCAAACCATTTCACGTGTTAGGCCAGAATCCGAAAATAATGATCTGTTGGTGAGTTTACCAGATGCTTAACAGCAAAATGTGGTTCTCAACACCTAGTCTCTTATCTTGTTTGTTAGCTTTATTCACCTTGTATTTTGTTAGAATAGCCTTTTTCAATAGTGAATTTAATTCTACGAATAACTGAAAATAAATGTTTATAACAAATTAACAGGTTTTGTCATTCAAAAAACGTATCATGAAAGCATGATTTATCTCTCGTTGACGTTTCTGTAAAGTACAGTACAGATACGTTTTGTAAATTTAAATAATTTTAAAATAGACGATTTAATTATAAACTGCAATATTCCTTATTTTTAATATCGTAATTCGAACCTAAATGACAATTTAAATGACATTAAATCCTGACTTCGTTATGATGTGTAGACAGTCATTGGTTTTTAAAAAATATTCCAAAATTTAAATAATTTAACAAGTTGCAGATTTTCTTCTAATTTTTTTTTCTATAGAAAAAGCTGGATTATTTATGAAAGCTGTAACTTAAAACGAATAACATTCTTAAACACACTGCACACATTCATTTCAAATATGTACGTACTTTTCTGTTTTTTATTTTATTTTATTTATTTTTTTGTATTCGTTTTCTTAGTAGGCACCAAATAGACATTTTTTTTTTATCCGTGGTTATTCCTCCCAAAACCACAATAATTGCGTTCGAATGAAATATCAAGTTCACGACGTATCTAAAATGGATCAAGAGGGAATCGATCATATATTTATAATAATCATAAAATAATCATAAAATGGATCATATATTTATATAATAGTTATATATATAATTATAACAAATTATTAAGACCAACGAAATATCGTATCAATAATGCTGAGAAGCAAACCATTGCGCAAAATCTGGATTTTCACCGAAACCTTCATAAATCGATTTTCTCTCACTGACTGAATTAACTAATGTCTATCGTACGACTTTTATAACAGTTATGTTCTTTTCATATATATAACTATTATAAAGTGTTATTTCAATTTTAAATATTATACTATAAAATACTCACACGCTGCATAGGACAACACGAATGACCGAAATGTATTTCAGTGTAGTGTGTTCTAAGAATGTAACAAATTGATTTCTCTATGAAAACCCACGTACTAGTTTTCATGGAAAAAACATTGATTAATATTCACTTTTAACTAATCGAAAATGTTTCGAATTATATTTTATAATTTTAATTGTATTTTATTTAAATGTTTGATTAAAATTCAAAATGCTGTATTCATTGTTTCAAAAACAAATTAAACGGTTTTATAAGCAGCCGTTTGTTTCTTTAAAGTTTCATTTATTTCTAACATTAAAATGTAAAATTTGATTACGTATTTATTATCGATCAATCAGCGTAATTTTCGTGATATTATTTTCAGCGCGCCAGATGGCAGTGTGAAGTTTTAAGTATATCGCCATCTGGTGTATAGAAATAAATTTACCTCAAAAAAACAATCTTTACATAGATAGAATGTAACATCCGCATTGTTTTATTTAATGAAAGTTAAACTTTTTTCATAATTAGCATTATTAAGAATCATTTTGCATCTGTATAAAAAATTTAATTTATATAATAATAGAAAAAAGCGGCCAAACCAACAATCGCATTTGAATCCTTACTTGATCCATTTTAGATATGTCGAAAACTTCATATTCCACTCGGACGCCATTATTTTTGTCTCGGCGTAATCCACCACATATATGAAAAGAAATGTCTGTTTAATACCTACTAATCAAACGACTAAAATAACAGAAAAGTACGTACATATTTTAGATAAATGTATGCAGTGTGTTTGTGCATGTTATTCTTTTTAAGTTTTAGCTTTCATAAATAATCGAAGCTTTACTATAGGAAAAATTATTAGAATATCCGCAACTTGATAAATTACTTAAATTTTCGAGTATTGTTTAAAAACAAATGGCTGTCTACATTAGTGATTCTCTACGTTTTTTTCGTCACGGTCCACTTTTAGTAATTTAAAAATTTTGCGGAACACACGCTTACATCGGTAAGTACCGCAGAACAACCGATGACATTATAAGAGTGGTTTTAAACGCAGTTGGTTATTTAGAAACCATTTCTAAACGTCTTGGTAACTACCAGCAGTTACCGGTAACACCGGTTACGATTTCCAAACGCGCCTTAGGTAGGTAGAACTAATTGTAGGACGTCGCTAATCTTGTCTACACATTTCTTGTCTTTTAATTTTTGGTTCGAATTACGTTATTAAAAATAAGGAATTTCGTAGTTTATAATAAAATGATCTACTTTCAATTTATATAAGTTTACAAAACGTAATTGTACTGTGATTTAAGTGAAAAGTGAACAACGGCTAAATTATGCTTGTTTGATACGTTTTTCAAATGTGAAAACCAGTTACTTTGTTATAAACATTTATTTTAAGTTATTCTTAGAACACAATTCACTTTTAAAAAACTGTTGTTTTTAATATATTTCTGCTGTTCATAAACACGCAATAAATGAAATGATTGGCAATATCGTGTAAAAAGAAACGTTAGTTTTATAAATCGATTTTCACCATGACAACATTTTAAAATATTCGAAAAATCGTCTCATTTAAGTGTATAGTGTTAAAGCCTATTTAATGTCAATAATGACTCTATTTTTTGCTTTTCGAGTCTTACTCATTACACAGGCAGGCAAGAAAATACTATCTTGTGCTACCAACGAATTCTCTATACATAAATAAAACTCGCGAATAAACATGAAGTAGCATGTATGACATAAAAACCGCCGAGGAAAAGCACAGGAAATTACATGCGGATGAGAATGTCGCATAATTTCGACGGTGGATTAGCGAGAGCTGGTTGTCAAGACGGTGCTGTACATTGAAAGAGTTTTAGAAAAATCACCAAATAGTTCGTTTGAGCTTAAATTCTTTGTATAAACCAGAAATGTTACCATTTAAATCAACACACTTTTCGGACATTGATATTTCTGAAAATTCCCAAAATAAGCAGCAAACTATGTCTAAAGTTATGAACTGAAAAAGTCATAAGTTATGCCATCAGAGTTTGAATTAGATTAAATTGATAGGAAAAGGCAATGAGAAATGCATGGGATCTGCCAAGAAGGAGGAACACAAAGAGGAGTTTCTGAAAAAACCTGACTTTAGCAAAAAACCCTGAAACCGTTAAGAAACCACTCTGCGGATCAGGTCATGATTCTTAAAAAAAACTCATCGGTTTAACCAATTAATCCATTTGCAGTTATGCGAGATGGTTACGAGTAAATAGAGGTTTTCGACATTTAGTCTTTAATTTCTCTCTTTAGCCTTTTTAAATTTGTGGGTTATTATGATTGCCTTTTAAAATCGTCAATTTCGCTCTGAGAATAATATTAAAAAAACAATTGTGAATAATAAAATATCTCGGTGTTACATTCGAAGGAATAACTGGGAAAATATTACTTTTCCGCAGTTAACGTTTCACTGAATTACAATATCGTTATGTTTACTGCTTTTCAATAACTTTAGAAAAAATCATTTTATAGAAAACAGAAAAATTTTCTATTTTCACGAACGTAATTTAAACCAAAAATAAAATCTCGATAAATTTGCATATAAAACCATCAGTACAATAAGCGTCATTTACATTTTATTTCTAAACACAATTGCCATCGAGATTACCGGAAGCGCCGCAATCTTGAATACTTAAGGTAAATCTAACTAAATTAGTTAAAATTTTATTTTACAATTTTAATTATATTTTATTTAAAATGATTGATGAAAATTCTAAATGTTATTTTTTGCATTTTTAAAAATATATTGGAAGATTAAATATACACTTGTTTCTTCTTTTATAGCTTGATAAACTTCTAACATTAAAAACTAAAACTAAATCACGTGTTCATTATCCATCGAAGCCGCGTAATTTTCAGAAAATAATTTTTGTACACAACATGGCAGTGTAAAGTTTTCATTATACTGTATCGCCATCGACTGCTGGATAGCCAAGCGTTCAAGGAACTTCTTTCTATAATTAGCATTATCGATAATTATTTTGCTTGTAAAGAAAAAATTTAAATCTATGTAAAAATATAAACGCGAAACGAAATAGGCAGTAAAGCAAAAGTCCAGAAAGTGGATGCGGATTCTATGATGCGTTTCAGATATATCGAAAAATTGATATTTCACTCAAACGATATTATTGTGGGCATGGCAGAATCAGAGCGTCAATCAATTGTGTCTATTCTTTTCTGTATTCGAATTATTACATGAAAATAATAAATACAAAATGTAGTGTAGTTAAATTTATCATTTTGTATTTGAAAAAAATACAATTTATTGGAACAACGTTGTTTATTATTTATTTTTACTGTTTATAAACACGCGATAACCAAAATAATTTATTTGAGCAAATTTTACTTTTATCAATCGATTTTCTGTATGGCAACCGGCTAAATCTACAGTTACCCCCTCGTACAAACAATAACTGTTAAACAAATTAAGTAGTAAAACATATTATTTTACAGTTTCTATTATCCTATTGAGACCCTCGTTGTTCTGACCATTTCTACACGATGGTTAAAATTTTGCACCTCTCTCTGAAAGAGTATTTACATGTTAAGCGTTAAGAAATTCAATTCGATTAGATTAAGAGAATAAAGCTATGCAAGACATATGCGATCTGCGTAGAAACAGATGCCAACAAAGAAGAATTTCTGTGAAAATCTGATTTTACTATATATACCGGGGAGACTCTATCAAACCATATCACGTGACAGGTCCGAATCTGAAGATAATGCTCATTAAATTTACAAAGTGATCTATTGGTGAATTGGCCACATGGTTAACAGCTAAAAGTGGTTTTCAACACCTAGTCTCTAATCTTGTTTGTTAGCTTTATTCACCTTCTAAGTTATAACAGCAGACCGGTACCGGCTTGTGGATCGAATGGTACCGAGGTACCAGAGGAACATTAAATTATTTCTACATAATTTACTGTGGTGTTTTTTCTCGGGTTTGTGCGACTTTCAATGGACGAGTAGTTAACAGAGAGCTTAGAGATGTCACCTAAAACCGCACCAATACTGCCCATACGAAAAATATCGTGATATCCGAGCGATTTTAGGTGACTTCTGGAACTAAGAGGCTGCAAGCCGCAATAGCGTTGTAGGTTTGGTAGAGAGAAGGTGTGTGTCGCTCTTATCTCTGTTACGTCCAGAGCAAAATGGTTTCCCCATTCGTGACGTGATTTAACCTGTCAATCATTTTTACCTGTGCTCCCATTAGTTTAAAATATACTGCGCCGTTGTATGATTTATTGAGGGTGATAGAAATGATTCAAGTGGGACTTTGTTGAGAACTAAGCTGAAAAATCATAATCTCAGGTCTTAAAATGATCGCGTTAATTTTAAAATAAAAATCTGGCATTGCTGCCATCAGAATATATGATTATATCGTTTGTTTATGTAATTTTTCTTCCTTCTAACGTTTCTTATGTTTAAATGACGTAATTTTATCCAAAAAGCGCAAGACATAAACACATCTAGTTTCACTTCCGTTTAAATTATCTCAGGTGTCACTGCCTGGAATCGGCTTTTCTTTGTAATTGGAGAGATATGGGTTGGAAGTCAAGATGACAATAGTAAATGTTTATTCCCTTTACAGAAGGGTCGGAATCACAATTATTTTTATCGTAAACAAACTGATAAGTGTTTTATTACAGTTACAATTATCCCAAGTTTCACCGATTAACATCGGCTTTCTTTGTACCTGGAGAAGGAGTGAAATTGGGTGTCAAAATCACAGTAGTATCCATTGATTCCTTTCATTGAAGAGATTTGTTTTATTCTCTTCATTGCTAATACCATCAACGTTCTATTATCCCGAGTTCCGGCGACAAATTTAATTCTATTGTCTGCTTTTTGTTTTACTTTTTCTCTTTTAAGTGTCGCCTCTCGTGTCTGTTAACATTTAACGAAACACTTATTCGTTGAAATAACGTCAATGAATATGAAAATTTGGTAAGTTAGAGCTGAAAACGAGGAAAATAACGATTATGTAACGTTTTTAACATTTTTACCTTGATTCACTCTAGTGGTAAGAAGTAACGCTAAGTCTATTAACAAATCTTTCTCAGTAAGTCATCGTTCTTCTCCATTTACAAACAAACCCGATCAAAATCGTGACATTTGAGATAATTTCCCACCAGTTCTAACTTGATGTAATTGTTCTTTCCATCAAATTACATAAAAATCAACATTAAAAGCACAGTTTTGTCAATACGCAAGTAATTTATACTATAAGAAAAAAGCAAAGCGAAGAATTTAAGGAAAAATTGTAGCTTCTTTACGCGATAGATAAAATTTATAATTTTGTATTAACAACACGGGAACCAGAAGAGCGACCGCGCCTCAGGCAAAAGCAATGATTTACTTGACTCACGAATAGTTAAAAATTGTCAAAATGCAATAAACTTTCGTAGACCTCTATTTCACTCTTAGCCTATACTTTATTAATTCACAGGAATTGCATGATTACTCAAATGAATTTACGGCAATTCTTGGCATTATTCAGAAAATAAGAGAGCATTACGTATATAGTCATCTTACTGCAAATTCATGGTACATTTTGTTTCTTCAATTTATAATGATAAATATTTACTCACAATAGAAATGAAATAAGTGATGGATATTTTAATAACACAACTTAAATGGAGATATGAAAACATACGAAATTTTTATCTAATTGCGAATTCTTAACAGGTGAAAAATTAAAGTCGATAGAAAATTTTTAAAAAGCTGTTTGTGATTTATTCTCTAAATATCTAAACGCCATAATTTTCTATAAAATTATTATCAATTTCAAAAATAAGGACTGGGATTAAATGACTTTAATCCCAGTACTTAAAGCAGCTACAAGTTTACATTTTATATAAATGATCGATGTATATAATTTAGTTTATCAGAGCCAATCAGAAAATACAAAAATAGTAAAACAACCAATGTGCCAACAATGCAAATATATTTAAAGTAAAAATAGTAATAACTGTAATAATGTTTATTGATAAACTCGATAATATAAAAAAAACCTCTATGAATTACAAGTAATGTAATAAAATCAACATCATAATGTGAAGTTTCAGAAGCCTGGCAGTGAAGTGACCAGTCTTTCGTGTTAAAATGATAGATTTGATATCAAAATAACACAAAATGAAGCGAAGAAAAATTCATATAAACAACGGAATGGGCGGCCGATGTTAAACATTTAGTTACTGTTTATTAATTAAATTCATCGAATTTCACGAAAAAAATTTTTAAAACTTTTAGCGTTTATTCAAAAAATTTTGTCATGTGATGAAGTTTTTCACAGGAGCATTTTATATGAGTCAGTTGGTAGCAGATTTTTCTAGAATGCAATTTGGTGTTTCTGTGTTTCTCGTTTCTCGTTTTATCAAAGTTCACTGCGATCAATTTTTATTACGTAGATTCATATATTTTGCATTGTTTCTAACGGATAAAAGGTGAAAATGATACTGTGAATTTAGAACTTGTTTTTCAAAATATGCTACTTTACAGAAAGAAAAGATGAAAAATAATTTATTTCCGACAATTAGCGAGAACTCATCTTTATTTTGATATAAATGAAAGCATGTATTATAGGTTTACTTATTTATTTGTTCATATAATTATTTAGTTCTAATTTCAAAACCTTTATGTTTTTAAGTGTTTATATGCATGTTATTTAGACGTGTCTAATGATTTTGTGCTATTACGTACAACAATGTCAAAGAAAAATAAAAAGTTCAATTAGCAAGTAGTCCCTTTATTAGCAAATTAGTTTGTTGGTATATTTTTTTACTTTTTAAGTGTAATTAGATAAAACTAAATGGATGTGAATTTAAAAGTATAC
Organism: Centruroides vittatus; assembly: GCF_030686945.1. Classification (NCBI taxonomy): domain Eukaryota; kingdom Metazoa; phylum Arthropoda; class Arachnida; order Scorpiones; family Buthidae; genus Centruroides; species Centruroides vittatus. Next base: position 19,268 of record NW_027122339.1, read on the forward strand.
GTAGAATATGGCAAAAGTTATATTAAAAATTATTATCTATTACTCGAACATAAAATGTTACAAAAATTTATAATTTAACCATTTAGTCGTAATTATTATGGCCTAGTGATTATATCGAAAATATTTTTCAGTCGTATTTCTATTTACATTAATAAATTATGTAAAATTCAGTCTTGATATAAAAATACATTATTCGAATAGTAATTACGCTAAAAATATTTAAAGGATTAATTGAACTTTTCGAATTTTGTTTGAAGAAACTGATGAAGGCAAGCATATCGACTGTTGAATAATAAATTGAATGTAAGTAAATTAGTTTACTTTGTATGTTTCGATGTAGTTTTTTCGTAATATTACGATATTCAAACTTTTCATTTTGTAAATTGTATTATACTGAAAAGTAAAGTTTTATGTAATTCTTCTTTATAATGATGTATTTTAATGTTTCCGAACTAAATAATACTTATGAAATTGAAATTCAAGTTTTACAAAGTACTATCAATATTAGAGGAGACAGTTTTACTATAAATTACTACATCTTACTCTAATGTTGATTTTACAAAATGTAGGTCAGACAAGGACCGTTCGACTAATGACATAGGCTGTTTACTTTTTGAAGTTGTATCCGTGCTCTTGCGATCGCGTGATTTACAGAAGTCACACCTACTTTTTCTGACGCGAGCCAATTAGGAATATTAATTTTTTTAACCAATCAGATGATGTCAGGAGGTTTAAATTCGATTTATGTCGATAAATGGCCCTCTAAAATTTCATATTTATTTTAATTTTCTCTTTTTTATTGTAATTTTTCGAGATCTGATAGATATTCCAAAACAAAGTAGAAAAATTCAACTAACCATAAAAATTCTAAAACTTTACGAAAATGGTCCAGTTATTTTATAAGAATTTTTTTACGACTATAGCGATCGCCTTGGACGACTATACTTGTCCCTCACTGTTAAGAGTTTAACCTCTTAACAGTATTGGCCTTTTTGTGCTCTCAGAGCGGTAAATGGCCTAAAACCACAACGAAAAAAACCTCTTAACAGTGAATGACAAGTGGCCGAATAAATAAAACAATCGAACATTGGTAGTTGGTCTTTGGTTCGTGCATGACCAATCGACTGGCCACCATGTTCCGAGATTTTTCATGTGTCAAACACCTAAACAAAGTCCAGTTACAAAATAAAAAGTCTTGCGAACAGTTTTGTTTTTTCGGCAGATCATTGATCTGTTCCGTTGCCTTACTCTCTGTGAATCAACTGAGAAAAATCTTAATGCTGACAATTTAATATCTTGTGACTGTATGTAAGCTTTGGAAGCTTTGTGCGTATATATTACAACACAGTAAAAAAGAAAGCTTCTGTTTAAATGGTTTATATATTATTAATGTCTTGTATACTTAAATTATATTTTATAATGCTATGTTAATGAAATATTATTTATTATTTTTAATAGTGATTTACATTCACATTGAAATTTATATAACAATGTTGTGAAGTAGCTATAAATTATTTTTTTAAAAAAAGACGATTTAATAATTCATTTATAAACTTTATTCAAAACATTTAATTTAATCAATACATTTTTTTCACATTAACATATTAAATATTTCTATTTTTTTATAAATTTAGAAAGCAAAATAAATTTAGAATACAAAATAAGTGAAAGAAATTTGATAAAATTTATCAATATCCAGTGAATGAATAAAAATAAACTTATTTTACATAGAAGCAAAATTAAAGAAATTATATATTATTTTATTTTTTCAATGAAAATAAAAAATATACTAAAAATTTTTTTCATGTTGTTTTTCAAATTATAATAAAAATAAAGTAGCAAATTATAATTCTTTTTCAAATAAATATGAAAAGTAAACTGAAACTAATTTTTTTTCAAAAAAAAAAGAAGAAAACTATTTCTTTCGAAATAGAAATAAAAAAAAACTAAAACTAATTTTTTTTGTTTTTTTTCAAATTGAAAAATGAAGAAACTAAACCTTAACTTTTTTTGGTTATTATAAATTGAAAAAAAAAAAATAAAAAACTAAACTTAATTTTTCTTGGTGTTTTTTAAATGAGAAAAAATAAAAAAACTAAAAGCAACTTTTTTTGTTTTCTCTATATGAGAGGAAATAATAAATCTAAAACTAACTTTTTTGTTATTTTTTAAATGAGAAGAAATGAAAATCTAAAACTAACTTTTTTGGTTTATTTTAAATTAGAATAAATAAAAAAACTAAAACTAACTTTTTTGTTATTTTTTAAATGAGAAAAATAAAAAACTAAAACTAACTTTTTTGGTTTTTTTAAATGAGATAAAATGAAAAAACTAAAACTAACTTTTTTGGTTTTTTTAAATGAGATAAAATGAAAAAACTAAAACTAACTTTTTTGGTTTTTTTAAATGAAAAAAATAAAACAACTAAAACTAACTTTTTTGGTTTTTTTAAATGAGAAAAAATAAAATACTATAACTAACTTTTTGGTTTTTTTAAATAAGAAAAAATAAAAAACTAAAACTAACTTTTTTGGTTTTTTTAAATGAGAAAAAATAAAATACTAAAACTAACTTTTTTGGTTTTTTTAAATGAAAAGAAATAAAAAAACTAAAACTAACTTTTTTGGTTTTTTTAAATGAGAAAAAATGAAAAAACTAAAACTAACTTTTTTGGTTTTTTTAAATGAGAAAAAATAAAATACTATAACTAACTTTTTGGTTTTTTTAAATAAGAAAAAATAAAAAAACTAAAACTAACTTTTTTGGTTTTTTTAAATGAGAAAAAATAAAATACTAAAACTAACTTTTTGGTTTTTTTAAATGAAAAGAAATAAAAAAAATAAAACTAACTTTTTTGGTTTTTTTAAATGAGAAAAAATAAAACAACTAAAACTAACTTTTTTGGTTTTTTTAAATGAGAAAAAATAAAATACTATAACTAACTTTTTGGTTTTTTTAAATGAGAAGAAATGAAAAAACTAAAACTAACTTTTTGGTTTTTTTAAATGAGAAAAAATAAAAAAATTAAACTAACTTTTTTGGTTTATTTAAATGAGAAAAAATAAAAAACTAAACCTAACTTTTTTTTAGATTTTTTAAATAAGAGAAAATAAAAAACTAAAACTAAGGTTTTTTTGTTTTTTCAAATAAAGAAAGAAAAATAAAGAAGTTAAAACTATTCTTTCTTTTGAACGAAAATGAAAAATAAATAAATTGAAAATAATTTTTTTTTCAATAAGAAGAAAAAAATAAAGAGTTGATAACAAATAAATAATAAACAAAATAAACTATTTTGTCGAAAATCTTTCCCTTCTATTTTTATCTTCCATCTTCCATTTCATTTTAATGTTTTGATTTTTTGCAACAAAAACAACTTAAAATTCTTCGAAAGTAGTATGCAAAGAAATCGAAGCATTTTGTCTGTTTCTGGAAAAATTGAAAAGTAATTTCATAAGTCTAAAATATTAATATTCATTTAAAAAATTTTTAAAATATTTTATCAAATTTGCATAAATTTTAAAAACGATGATAAATTTATAATCAATAAAGTAATATCAACTATTTATTAACGAGTCAAGTAAAAATAATCAAAATGAATGATAAAATAATAACCGAATTTTAATATTATAAAAAAATGCAATAATTTAATGAAAATTTCAGCATTACGAAAAAGGTAATTGTATAATTTAAATAACTTAATTCAAAACATAATGAAAAAAAATGAGAATGTAGTTGTGAATGAGAGTTTAACATTAGATGGTAACACGTGTTTAATTTAACCTAGACAAAGGTTAAACAGAAAAATGTTTTCTAACCTCTTCTTCAGATTGTAAATTGAATTCTTTTTTTGACAAAATACTGTTATTTTTATTTTCGATTTCTTCAGGCTCAAATAAATTTTTCAACTTTTGCTTGTTTTTCTGTACTTTGTTCATAAATATTTCTGAAAAACATAATATGGTACGTTTAGCGTCTGCATTGAATTCTTCTTTTTGTAAAAAATATAAATTGGCCATTAACTATAAATTATACAAACACGATCACGCACATTAAACATGCAGTTACATTATCTGCCTAGAGTAAACACAAGATATGAATGATATGGAATAGTAATCAGCAATTCAAGAATAACAAAGTGTACAGAGTGATAGAGTGAGTGACGAAAATTAGAATTTTAATTAAACAGAAAGAAAAAAAAAAGAAAAAAATACTTTTCATTCAAAAAAGAAACTTCTGCTTATGTAAAATAAATTTTAAAGTATTCCTCCGCTCTAATTTCACTATCAATGTAAAAGCATTAATTATCTAATTTAACGTTAAAATTTTTATACAGATAATCTAAAGACTTTTATTACTGTTTAATTATAAAAGAAATTGAAAGACGTTGTGTTATAAAAATAAAAGCAATAACTTATCATCGTACCATCTCCATCAGCATTATTTTTGATCATTTTCAGATCCGATTTTGTACAATGTCTTGATGTACACTCCGACTGAATGGCATCACTTTCTGCTAAATCGTCTACAGAACTTGTTTGATACATTTGTTCCATTCCAATGTCTGATAATCTACTTATCTCAGTTTGTTTAATTTCACACTCCAAATCTAAAATATAAAAATTCACAATGAACATAAAATATCTTTATTATAAATTTCTAAATAAAAAAATTGTAATCTGTGTTTTAGTCTGTAAGAACCTTTTAAATCAAAATCTAGTTTTCTATAATATCAAAAAAGCGGAAATAACGT
>NW_027122340.1:0-5577 GCF_030686945.1 Centruroides vittatus
TCGTGCTACCCAAACGACTACTACTATCACATCATGAAAACAATTATCACAATATGAAAACAAAAACAATAATGACAGTAGATTTCTTGGTATTAATGAAATAAAGATAAACCAAATAAATGATAAAAAAATTTAAAATGAAAATAAGATAACCAATAAATTAAATATTTGGATATTACAATAAAAAGAAAAAAAATACACTTTGTACTCATTTTTTAATACATTTTAATGTTTAGAAGGTTAGATATAATACTAGCGCCTACTAGGAAGTTAAAAAATTAGAATATTTAGTAAACATATGAAGCAGCAATTTCTTAAACGTATTTTTAATTTAATTCAAAGGAAATGCTCTTCACCTGAAATTAGAACAGTAGTGTCTTTCCACTGTACGTCGTACGTTTCCATTAACAGTAACTTCTGTCATCTGTGTAACTTCTTTCCGAGGAATATATTTTAATGAAATAACGTGACTTTCAATTTCTATGGGACGATCCTATACAGTTAATTGGGGTCTCCGTTCAAAACACTTTCTACATCTGTTCTAGATATTCATGTTTCAATGTATGGACAGCGGCCAGACAAATCACAGTGGTAATCTTTTTGTCTACAATTTTTTCAAATTACAGTTCAGTAAACTTGATAATAATGAAAGTAATATCTTAGAAGCTTCGAAAATACTTTATTCTGTTCTTTACATTTATAAAAATTCTCATTAATATATGAAGAAAACAAAATAAAAAAAAAAACATATAACAGGGATTTAAATAAAATATTTAGAAAACTGTGAAATTAAAATTTAATGTGATTTAAAAAAGGAAGAAATAATGTATATCAATGTATGTCATACAATTTTGAGAGCATTGTAATAATATTGTAGTGTGAGATCCGAAGGAGGTAGGAGGAAGTCGTATCTCCTCTTTCCGGCAACAGGTCGTTGACCTTTCACTTGTCAAGATGGCCAAGTTTACGATTAAGGTCCCGAGATTCGGGACTCTTCTTGTCCGGCGAGTGGATGGGAGGTGAGATGGGGTCGACGATAAGGCGAAAGCGATATTCGAGTCAAAGAGTATTAATGTAACAATTAAAACAAGATTTATTGGAATTAAACAAAGGACACAATTACAAAAGTTGACTAATTTCCCTAATTCGCGTAGGGTTCGAGAGAGAGCTTACAGGTTCAGTTCATACCTCATTATTAGTTTCCTTAGCGGTTTGGCACGTAAGTATCCAAGAAGTGTTTATCCGTATCCGGGAATTGCACACTTTTATAAAGTCGCAACTGAGCGCGGTGACGCTGAAACTCAGGCCCAGAGCGGTGGCGACCTGCGATGGCGTTGGTCTGGCTGATGGTAAGAGACTCTCCGGAGGGGGGAAATAAGCGGCTTTTATAGTTTTAGGCTAAAAAAATCGGTCACGTGATCGATGGTTGATGGCGATTTGGGTCGCCAATAAATCAATAAATCCAAGAAAACCAATAAATCTTGTTTAAATTGTTAAATGGTGTCCTCTTTGACTCGAATATCGCTCTCGCCTTATCGTCGACCCCATCTCATGTCCTATTCACTCGCCAGACAAGAAGAGTTTCGACTCTCGAGACCGAAATCGTGAACTTTGCCATCTTGACAAGTGAAAGGTCAACGACCTGTTGCCAAAAAGGAGAGATACGACGTTCTCCTACCTTCCTCTGATCTCACAGTAGTATTTACAATTATATATTTCTAGCGAAAGGAAAGGGATTTATACCCGAAATGCATCTTGGAAATAAATATTTTACTTTATCTTATTACACCATTTCATTAGATGTAAGAAAAAAAAACACTTTTATATTTATGTTCATATTTTAAAATAAAAAGTACTTAATCTTAAAAGTTTTATAAAAATTGTAAATGAGATTAACGATTATAATTATCATTAATTCCGATCCTTCTCACAATATGATAGACGACCACTCTTTATTTCCTCAACCCATAAACCATCAAATTTCGATAGAATCAATCCCCTAATAAATAAAACCCTTTGCAAAATTTCAGAAATTGACAAAATGCACAATAGTTATGTTTCAAAGAGAATGAACCTAATCGTGTCTCAACAAACAGAAGTGGGTGCGCCGAGAGGTGGACAGAGTCACACCTCCTTTTTCTGGGCTAAAGAAGGATGCACACATGCGGCGCGGCAAAGAAAAGTGGTGTCGCAAATGCATCTACTTCTTTGGTTATATTTTATTCACTAAATACAAGTAAATAAATAAAAAAATAAAAATAAAAAAATACCAGCAACAAGTTGCTGAAGACTGGCAACATTTAATGGCGCCATTTCTTATGATATTTAATATTTTTACATTTTGACTACCACTAAATAACAAAGAGCTTAATTTCGAAAGCAGGAATGGGTATTTGAAACAATTGTAAATGATACTCAAAGGTAAAATCGTCATTATATATCTCTATTCGAGAAATACACAACCATCTTTATATCCACACCCCATGGGCTTTTAACCAGCAAAAGTCAATAATCTTAATGTACTAGTAAGCAAACATTTCTAAAAAGTTATAAAATTTTCTGACACAAAAATTACAAAAATGCACAAGTGTTATTAAGCTTCAAAAAGGGCGAACAGAATCGTGTCTTCCCCACACACGCCAACATCCATATATACAAGAATTACCTCCGAATTTTTTCTGCGTGTCTCGATATTTAAACTTCCCACGAGACAAAAAAATGAAAAAAGCTTTAGGGTTCGATATTGATCCATCGCCATGTTTAATAATGTATAGAACAAGTAGAAAATAGAGTAAACACTGATATTTATATACAAGTTTTTTGATTGTTATTGTCAAAACGGCAGTGCGTTTTGACATTACCAATCAAACCACTTCGTTTAGCTTTTGTTACACACTAATGAGCTACGGTTCGTCTTTTCATTTTCATAGATTTTAATGTACATTTTACAGATCATGTTTTTATTAATCTTTACTTTTATTTGTATATTATATTAATTTTTTCATTATTATTTTCAACATTTTTATATATAAATTATGTACAAATTTTTATTTTTAATCTGTATACAACTTTTAAATATACTAGTACGGTTTCATTTTTATCATATAAATATAAATGGGATTAAATTATTAAAGCAGCGGAAAACACACGTATCTGTTTGTAACGATTTTTTAATCTATATGTTTTCCTGTGTTTGATAATAAGTTAATTCAACTCTGATTAATTTTCACACCTAAATTTTTATTAATATTATTGTTTTTTTAAAAAATTATTACGGTCTTTTTAAATGTTTTCTATACATATTTTTTTTTTTTGTTATGAGATGTCTCCAAGTTTACTTGTTCGTATTATTTTACCATATATAATGGCTTACTTAATGCTCACATAACAACGCACTGTCTATTGCTTCAACAGTGTTCTAATGTAAGGAAAACCTGTATATTTGAATTTATTTTATCTGGTTTGTAATTTTATTGAAATTTTTCTATTAATATATTCTTTCTAACGCTGTATTATTCTGCATGGATAATTGTTTCAAAGAAGGTATTTTTCTAAATCATTGATGTTTCTGTTCCTGTCAGTGTTTGTACTTGTTCTGTTCTGTATTTTTTGATACTCCATATTAAATATATTTATCTTAATATAAAGTAGAATAATTGAGTTATAGTCAAAAATATTACGTCCTCTACTTTGTTTCTGATATAGTTTAAACTGTAATTTGTCTTTTCTTCTTCTTATTGTTAACTTGCCGCATGATTTACATTTATTTTTAAAGTATTTAAAAGTTTTAGATTGATGTACAAAATTTTTTTCTGTTGTAAAAGAATAAATCTAATATGCACGTACATGAATGCACAGTAAAATAGGAAGACGTTAATCTCTAATTATAAAATCATTTGTATTAACAGGAATTTATTAAACTTTCGAACAATTTAACGATGCTAAGAAGGAAGTAAATAATATCACAAGGGTTTATTACTTTTTGCTAATCCTTCGATATCACTTTTATTCACTGTTTGAAATATATGTTGTAATTTATTTTCTGCAGGACGTGACTAAAATTAACTAGTAATGCATGTGGAAACTTTGCTTTCGGTCTCAACTATTAATTAGTTTGACAAAACTTTTGATAGTTTTTTAATCTTCTGTAAGCTACAGAAGAAGCCCGGTTCTGATTTTCACTTGTATTCTGTTTCCGCCATCTTTTATTTTGTTTTCCTTGGTTATTTTTTATGCATTAAATAAAAGTTAAATGTTAAAAAAAGAACTTCCTGCCACGAGTCGCTTAACTTTTTCTGCAATATTTGATGGCACTGTTTCTTACAATATTTTATTTTTAAAATTGTAACAATTTTAATTATAATAAAATGAAAACGACTTAGTTTTTAAATTAGGAATAGGTTTGATATAAAATGTAAACGGATAATTTCGTTATTATGTTTCATTCTACTCGAAATATACACGAATCTTTTCGGCAGTTTAATGATGCTAAGAAATCTTTATATCTTTATTCCTTATTCTTTTTTAACTATAAAGATTTAATAGCCTTAATATCCCTAATAAGCAAACCTCTTTAGAAAATTACAGAAATTTCCGACAGAAAGCACAGGAGTTAATATGCTTTAATGAGGATAAACAAAATCGTACCTCCGACACACACACACACTAACATTCAAAAAATAAAAAACGGAATGTAAAGTTATGGCGTGTCGTTTTCGGCGGATTTTCATATTTCATTTCGGTAATATATAACAGCCTACAGAGTAAAGATACAAGCAGATTTCGTGAAAGAAAGTAACACATTGCTGCAATTTTACTTATTTTTTGATACTAAATTACGTAATTTCAATAAACTATTCGTCAAACTTGTGACAATCATATTGTAAATCACAAAAATCGAAGTTGTTTGCTCATCAGCACGTACAATACAACCATAACTAAACTGGTATTTAAAATAATAAAATTCTGGTAAGTAATGAAAGAATACTTATTCAGGACAGAGCCCTTACATATGCAAATATATATATAAACGTTTATATTTTATAATATATACATTGCGAAAAGTGTATGAATTAAATTACATAACAATGTTACAATGTCGCAGGGGTTTTATTCTGGCGCCATTAAATAATACATAAAATAATAGAAAGAGTATTCGGAAAACTATTAAATGATCCATTGCACCCGATTAATTAGTCGAAAGCCTTTCATTGGATAAAGCATGATAAGTAAAATAAACACATGATCTCAGACTAGTAGAAAATTGCCAATCAGAATAAAATATTCGTAGAAAAGTAATATATACATATAGATGCATAATTTACAATAAGTAGTAAATCGCATTGACTCTTAATTGAAGAGCTGTATAAGACCTGTCCTCACAATGAAAAGATTCATTTTGTTCATCTCTTGTTTGATGGTAATGGGTAAGTTGAATAAATTTTGTTATTCAATTTTGATTTTCAATTTATTTCATTTTGAAATTCACAAAAGAAAATTTGCGAAAGATGATTATATACAGAGATTTTAATACTTAATTTTACAAATATTTTGCAAAGAATGCAAATTACTAAATAG
>NW_027122341.1:0-23859 GCF_030686945.1 Centruroides vittatus
ATTAAATTCATCGGATTTTATGAAAGAATTTTTAAAAACTTTTAGCTTTTATTCAAAAACTTTTCATGTGATGAAATTATTCTCAGGTGCATTAAAATATGAATCAGTTCGTGGCAAAATTTTGTACAGTGCAGTCTGGTGTAATCTGTGTTTCTGGTTTTTTCGAAGTTCACTGCAATAATTTTTATTACGTGGATCCATACATTTTGCGTTGTTTTTAACGAATAAAAGGTGGAAATTTTACACTGAATATAGAACTTGTTTTTCAGAATATGCTACTTTAACAAAAAAGAAAAGTTGAAAATAATTTATTTTTTGACAATTTGGGAGAACTGACTTTTGGATATAACATATGGATATAAATGAAAGTATGTATTATTGAGCTACTAATTTATTTGTGTTTATGTGTATTGTTGTACTGCAACTTACTTTGTTTTACTACGTTAGAGAAAGTAGGTCACACATTGGATCGCTGACATTTATACAGAAAAATTTATACTTGAAGAATTTTGTTTTGATAATTATTGCCTAGGGTTTATGTCGAAAATATTTTTCATTTATATTTGTAATTACAGTTAATTCGAATAGTAATGGCGCTTAAATATTTATAGGATTAATTGAAGTTTTCGAATTTTGTTTGAGGAAACTGAGGAAGGCAAGAGTATCGACAGTTGTATAATGAACTGAATTTACGTAAATTAGGTGACTTTGTATGTTTCGATGTAGTTTTTTATAATATTACGATATACGAACTTTCGATTTTGTAAATTGTATTATACTAAAAAATAAAGTTTTTTCGTTATTCTCCTACTTAATGATGTATTTATAATGTTTCTGAATTAAATAATACTTATTAAATTGAAATCCGAGCATTACAAATTACTATGAATATTAGAGAAGACCGTTTTAGTATAAACTACTAAGTTTTACTACAGCTTACTCTAATGTTGATTTTACAAAAAGTATGTCAGACAAGGACCGTTAGACTAATGACGTAGGCTGTTTACTTTTTCCGGTTGCATCAATGCTCTCCCGATAGCGTCATTTACAGAAGTCACGTTTACTTTTTTCTGACGCGAGCCAATTAGGAATATTAATTTTTTTAACCAATCAGATGACAGCGGGAAATTTAAATTCGATTTATGTCGATAGATGGCCGTCTAAAATTTCATATTTATTTTAATTTTCTCTCTTTTATTGTAATTTCTCGAGAACTAAAGGATATTCCAAAACAAAGTTGGAGAACCCAACTACTCGTGAAAATTCTACGACTTCACGAAATGGTCCAGGTATTTTATAAGAATTTTTTAACGACTATAGTCGTCCTTCACCACTGCCACTCGATCGTCTTGGACGACTATTCTCGTCCTTCACTGTTAAGAGGTTAACAAAGTTTATTGTATAATTTTCTTTGAATAAACATTTTACATACAATATTTGAGAATATTTTTCGGCGTGGAACGCATTATCGTACTTTACATTAATTGCTATGAGAAAAATTGTTTCGCTTAACAAATGTTTCGCATTAAGAGTAAAACTATGGAACGAATTATGTTCGTTAAGGGAGGTTCCACTGTATACAGCAACGAAACTTGTTAATATAAGTAGATACACTCACAACAGCCGTAAATGAACGGGTTAAAGTTTAGTAGCGCCAGTAATAAGGACAACAAACTATTCTGGTCTACCGTTAGAAGATATCGACGCAGTGCCGTCTTTAGAACGTAAGGGGCCCTGGGCCAGAAGAAAGTTGGGGGCCCTCATGAAGAAACAGAATCAATACTAGATTACACATCTAGGGGTCGCTGGTGTAGCTAGCACGAGCGAGACCTGTTACAGATATCGTGCTATCACCCTTTTAACATATCCCAGAAAATCTGTTGATTTTTTCTTTTAGCCAGTGAGATTTTGCACCCTGTACTCAACATTTCACACTACGTGTTGGAGGAGTAATTTCAATCATATTATTAATGGTTTCTTTATTTCAAGTAACCTATTTGAGCGTGCAATGCCATAATGTTGTAAATGCCAAAAAACAAACTTTTCAGGAGAGAGAAAAAACACTTTTTCTAATGAACAAACTTTAATCAAATGCTATAAAAATTATTTTAACAATTTACACTTTGGAATAAAACATTGGGTTTAATTTCAAACACCTAAGTATGATAGTAAGGAAACAAAAAAGTTTAAAAACAGGGTTAGAGCCATAACGTTGTAAATGCCAAAATTGTGCAAGTGCATAAAGTTGTAAATGCCAAAAACAATTGCAATCATAAAATTAATGTTTCTACAGCTGAAAAACAGTTTTGAATACCAAAAACTTACATTTAAATTATTAAACACAATTTACAAATTCAATATCAATTTTAACATTAAAAACTGGCAATAATCTATTAGTGACTGCTTCCTGGCTTCAACAATGTTGGGCCCACAGTTTTGGTACTTGAACTGGGCTGTAATCTTTATCAATTGTAATATAATTATGATAAATAAAGGAAAATATAAACAATAAGGTATTAATTTAGTGTAATAAAAGTTAAAATGTATTTAAAAACTTCAAATTTAAAAGATTAATGGAAGTCCGAATATCATTTTGAAATATCAAATAATAAGGTGATACAGGTTAACTATTAATAAACTGGGATTCAGTTATCCGGTTCTGCATAAAAAACTCACTGCGTTACAAATTGGAATAACAAAATGATGTAAATGTAAACCGTAACATTTTACGTGCCAAAAGTCACGTGGCTTGCACTTTGGCGCTTAAAACGTTATGGCTTGCACATAAATTCATCTTCAAAATATAGCCACTGAGAGTTCCACTATCGCCACAATATTTTTTTGTAGGAAAAAACATTGCATTTAAAATTCATTTCTTCAATAAAACGTATTTTGAGAAAAATGGCATTTACAACCTTATGGCATTGCACGCTTCATTTGTTTTCTTTGTAACTTTATTACTTTCGGATTCAGGGGCCGCTACCTGAACCGGATTTACATAAGGGCATTTGAAGCCGGTGTCCAGGGCCTCGACAAAAACTATGTTTAAACATAATTTTTTTTTTTTCTATTACCGCGACAGCCTAGTGTGGCCTTATCACGAGGGCCACAGGCAGAAAAAACCAAACCCAAGGAAAAAACCTACGAAATATAGGAAAATTTCGAAAATTTCGAATTACAGAAAAAAATTTTACATAGGTATTTTTCAATTAAATTTAAATAATTAGTTTTAACCAATAAAATATATGTATGTTTACAATAACCTTATTTTAAAATGAAATTTACAACTTTCTAGTTAAAATCTTTATAATACTTGAAATATCTCGCGGTTATTTATACAAGTTCGTGCAATATAATTAATCTATTTAATCAACTATCAACAATTATCGATGAAATTTCATGTATTTACTTTTTTTCTACTTTAAAATTTTCTTCTTTACGTAAAAATTCAAATTTAAAATTTTTTAATTTTACCAAAATTAATCTATTTGTAAGCTACAATTACGGAAAAAAATGGTCTATTTGATGATATAGGCATGTGGCCGGATAAAATGAAGGAATTCAATTATTTCTGGTTGAGAAACTTTAATTCCTCATTACAACACTGCGATAGTCAGTTATTGAAAAATAATTCATTTTAACAGTTGGACAGAAATAAAATTAGAAAATGTACTATAAGTATGTTTGAAAAAACAGACTCCAAGTGGGGAAGTTATCAATGGCTCTTGGCTGTGCTTTTCTCCAACTATTGGCCGTCTTTATTCCTTTTTTTTTTTTTTTTTGTAAATTATTCGATGACTCCAAAGACAATCAATTTACGCACAGTCCGTTTTTGTGCCCGGAAACATGGAAATGAGCGATTATTACAACATGAAATGTCAAATAATTGATATACGTTGTTGCCGTAACCAATTGTATGATAATGCATCAGCAATGAGTGTAAAATTTATTGGACTTCAAGCTTTGGTAGCGAATGAAAATAAACAGGAGATTTGGGTACGTTGTTTAGGAAAAAGCTTCTAATGCTTCTATGTCTTCAACAAGTTACTTTATGCTTCTGCAAGCTATCTATGTATTTTTTTCAGCTTTAGATTTACGTTGGGCGTTGCTTAAAAAAAAAACGTTAGAATCGTATAAAACTGGGAACGTCAATATACGAGTACCACAACGAGTTGACTGTACTAGACGGCGTGCTCGAGGGATGCTAATAGGGCATTCGTACTTGGCTATAAACCAATCAGAGATACTTTATTGAATATATCTCAAAATAATAATTCCGATACAAAAGCACCATGTGAAGCTTTAAGGCTATATAAAAAAATGTGCCTTTTGGAAACAGGAATCGTGGCATCGTTTTAAGACGATATTCTTGAAAATTTAAATAAAATGAGCAGTACGATTCAAAATCCGAAAATACTTGTAAACACCGCAATTTCATGTATTAAATCATCAAAAACATATATTGCGGGAAAACGAGGTAACTTTTTACATTATGAGAATTTAGAAAAAACACTGACTGGTATAAACGAGTGTAAAAACGATCGTACGCGGAAGTAAAATGTTCGTTTAAATTTCTTCGACGATCGTAGAACACCAAAAGTTGAACTAACCGTTTCCGCATCTCTCATTATATTCCAATAATAGACACTTTTATAAATGCGTTAGATCAACGAATTTCAGCTTATAAAGAAATTGAATTGCGATTCGGTTTTTTTATCGAAATTTAGTGAACTAAGTCAGGCTGAAATTTCAGAAAGTTCTGAAAGATTGCTTAGTAGCTATCCAAACGATTTAGACGCTAATCTCGAAATGGAATTGTTGCAATTTCAATATCTTCGCTTTGACTTATTGCAATTCGATTTAAAAACGTATTCGCTAATTATTGAAAAAGAAGTTCGAGAATCTTTTCCAAATGTTGAAATGGTCTTGAGAATATATTTAACGCTAATGATATGCAATGTGACCGGTGAAAGATCATTTTCTAAACTATTCATTATTAAAACTGTGTTGCGAACGTCTATGGCACAAGAACGTTTAAATTATTTAACGGTTATAAGTACAGAACGTGATGTATTACGTGAAATAAATATTGAAGATGTAGTAAATAATTTTGTAGATAAAAAAGCACGTTACATAATTTTTATAAGTTTTCTTTATTTAATTTAAATGTATTACGTTTAATGTATATTGTCTATATTTTATAAAATAAAGCGTCATTTAATTAAATTTAATATGAATTTATAAGAATGTTTTAAGCTTAAACACTTTTACAATAATAAGAAAAATTTTTGAAAACATTTTTTTTTTAAGTACAGCATTTTGTGTAAATTTTCTAAATCATCTAATTTGCCTACTCTTAAAGGTGGCCCCCCACGGACTTTGTGCCCAAGGCCCCTGGATTAATAAATCTGGCCCTGGCTCCTACGACCTCGGGGCCCTGGGCCCGGGCTCCGTAGGCCCTCCCCTACAGACGGCACTGTATCGACCCATAGCTTGATAAATGAAAACTCACCAATTATTAACTTGATTACCTGGAAAGACTTTTACCAACGTTACTCAAGAATCTATTTAAATCCTTTAATAATAAATTACACAATAGCCTACAATGAATATTTGGATGTTGACTTCACAATCGTTGAATTAAATGATGTAATCCAAAAAACAAAAAGCGATTCAACTCGAGATCATGATAACATTTTTACAAAATTCTTTAAAATGTTGTCTAATAGCTCTAGATTAAAACTACTCGATATCTTTAATATTATGTACAAAACAACCTTATTTCCCGACTCCTGGAACACAATTATCCTAACAATGCTGTATAAAAAGGGCGTTAAGTCCTCTCCACATAACTACAGACCTATTGCATTGTTATCAACGTTAAGAAAATGCTTTACCTGTATGATGGCAAACAGATTCCAGCAATGGACTAAAGTCAACGACTTAGAAGCTAAATTTTAACATGCCTTGACAAAAAATAAAGAAACTGAAACCGCCATGTTTATTTTATTAATGATAATTCAACTACATCTTATAAAAAACATAGGAAAGTTTACGCCGCATTTATTGATATTATAAAAGCTTTTGATTCAGTTCATACTCCTTTACTCCTTAACAGGGCTAGTCATAAATTTACATGTACAATAAATCAGCTATATATAAATTATACTGTTAAAATCAAACAAGGAAAAACGCTTACTTCTCCTCTAAGCCTTTCACGTGGAATACTCCAGGGAGACCCCCTGTCACCGTATTTTGTTTAAAAAACACACCTGATATATGTGACAATTTCTGTTTAGTTGCATATATCGAACATCGAACATAACAGATGCAGTGTATAAATATAATGTATGCAATATCTAATATCAAGTTTATGTTTTATTAAATTCTACAGCAATGTAAAAATTTATAATATTTTAATAATAAAAAATAACCTTAAAAGAATTAATATTTTTATTTATTTCTTCACAAAATATAAATAATATTTATAATTTACGCCTATGATTTTAATGAAACTTTCACATTACGTAAATAGAGAATACACGAAAACTGCTATGAAGTGTTACATTTTCTGTAAAGTGAAAAATACCGTACAAGAAATTGATAATAGGGTTCATACAGTTAATTTCATATTTCTTCTTGAACATATTTTATTTGGAAAGACCAAAAAGCCGATGTAAAATAAAAATAATATTTGCAAAATGATAATACAAAACATTGAAACTGCAGTGTTTGAAAAGTAATTATTCTAAAACATTTAGGTATTTTTTTGGTGTAATACAGCACAGAATTTCCTAAAGATTACTTAATATAAAGCCTTGAAATGTATTTTTGCTTCACTTTTTAAACGAAAAACGCGATGAGACGAAACGAAACATTATTGTAACGTGTTCTCGTTTTTCGTTCAAACAATAAACCAGAAATGTGAGTACATTACAATAATTTTAACATTTCAGTTGTTACCAGATTGAAGACATACTTACAAATGTTAGAAGAAGGGTTTCTCATTTCCCGGTCTTTTGCTTGTCCCGAGATTCCGGGATAAACGTGAACTGTTTCCCTGGATCCCGGGAATCGTGTTTAACGCATTTAAGAGAAGACAAATATTATGTGTTTCTTTCACCTGTATCCTGAAATATTTCTAGTTCGTTTTAGAGATTGTAGTACTTCTTTTGTTCCCTAGTATTATTGATTTGTCTACCTCGACTGCATTCATAAAAACATCATAGCTAGGGATTGCATTCCAGCAGTGTTTTCAATCCAGCTGGATTTTTGCTGGACCAACATCATTCCAGCTGGATCCAGCGCGGATGTATTTTTGGTGCAATAAAGTGTTATCTATCTATTTATCCAGCAATTTATGGTTTTTTTTAAGAAATAAAACATTTTTTTTAAATACTTAAGAAACTTTTACAGTATTATTTAGACTGATCACTATGAATCAGTAAAATGTCTTACACATTTAGGTAGTAAACATAATTTTGGTTCGGTTTAACACTTGAGATATATATAATTAACTTTAAATGTCTAGTTAGATTATAACTATAATGTAATCTTTAAGTTAAATAATAGCAAAGCTAATTCTACTAATTAATTTATATTAATATATTATAATAATGTAAGGACAGATAATCAGTGGCTAAGTGGCTATCAGTCGTACAGTTTTCTTATATAGGCTCTACATGTAAGTCTGTAGTTATTTATAACTAATTTAATTATTCGTGTTAGTAAAGTACTGAGTAAGTAATTAGCAGTTAGTTATTATTATCACAATCAAAAATCACATACATTCATATCATCATATATCTAAGATACTGATACTCATTAATTTAATTAACTATTTAACTAACTAGGTAGTCTCAGTTTCTCACTAATTTTCAAATAAAATTGCATAGCCTAGCCCACTAGCCACTTATAGAATAAAAGTTAAAAACTCTTACTTAATCGAATTAGAGTAAAAGTTTTAAAATATTAGTCTTGTCTCGAATAAAGTATTTTAAAGGATTAAATAAAATTAAATCAGTTACTTCTGTTATTTTTTTACTTTTCTGGACGTAGGATCTCAAGAAACAAATGGTATTGATGGTGTTGTTTCTCAACCTATTTCTTAATGAATTGCATATATATCACGCTGCAGAGAAGGCCCTTTCTGCCTCTACGTTAGTTGGTTTCAGGATCATCAAATAATCATAAATCGTTCCGTCATGTGATTCATTGACGTCACAACCGACCGTAAATTAGAGTTATGCACCAGGACTAGAGCAGGAGTTACTTATTTTATTTAGCCCCAAGACACTATTCAGCGAGAGCGCAAAGTCAACTGGCAATTAGATCAGCAGAGGCAAAGGGCGAGAGGTGCGGTGTAGAGAGGGGGTGTAGCCGTGTTTCACATGTGGCACTGAACGCCAACGTCACTTTCGCCGCCGAGCGATAGCGCACGTAGCAAAGCGGCAACGGGACAACGTAGACTTTTGCGGCATTATTTAGAAAGTTAATTTAGTATTTGCGGATCTGCAGCGCTGGATCCAGCTGGATTGCTGGATGAGGGATCCAGCAATTGCAATCCCTAATCATAACCCAATAATTCGGCAGTTCGTTTGTCTTTAATAATCAGATTATGAAGAAAAACTTCATACTTGCTGACTTCGTACTCGTTTGTATTCTTGCCCAATTTGCACAACTTGGAGTTACGCAGTCATTGAAGCTACTGGGCATGGTTAAAAATTAAGACAGCATAAACACAATTATTCCAAATATTAATGGTAAAGAATTTTGAGAGTCCTGCCAAAAATAAGCTACGTATTAATTATTGACCATTTGTGACTTGCCATAAAGAGCAAAAATTTAAAAAAAAAACTAATAAGTAAGTTTAAAATTAATAAATACAGATGTATTCTGACAGTTTATGAGTTAATTATACTTTCTATTTGCAAAATTTTCTCAACCTTAACGTAAAATTAAGAAAAAAGAATTTTAAAAGAAATGTGAATTTATAACGAATTTGCGGGATTTTCCGGGATAAGAAAAATTTCCCGGGATATTACCCGGGTTAAACAAACAACCGGGATCCCGGAATCCCGTTTGAGAAACCCTAGTTAGAAGATTTGTATTTTGTTCATTAAAAAACATGTGTTTAAGACATTAATAAACCAAGATAGAATTATTATAAATTAATAAAACAAGATAGGATTATTAGAAATGAATAAAATCATCTATGTTTTTAATTTCATTTTATTAATCATTTTATTAATTTATAATAAAAGTACAAATACAAATAATTAGTATAAAATTACTACAAATATTTATAAAATCTATTGTCTTCTTACCTGATTTCTATTATTTGATTTTTTAAATCTCTGAATGAGTCTATTATAAGTCGTGAAATCTCATTTCACGACTTATAATAGACTTCTAACTATAAAGATTCGGATCGTTACTTGAGAATATTAAAAAGTTTTAGATTCCTCTGTGGAATTTCTATTCACTGTTGTGAAAAAAATAAATTATGTATGCAAGTAGTGTAAAATGAACGAATTACAAAATAGAGAGTCGTCGATCTCCAATTTATCGAACAATGTGTATTAACAGGAAACGATAAATCTTTCTGGCAGTTTAACGATGCTAATAAGGAAGTGGAAAATATCAGAACGGATTTTTACTTGTTGCTAATCCTCTCATGTCGCTATGACAATTTGCATTTTTTGTTATATTATCCTTTCTGCAATATGTTACTAGATTAATTAGTTATGGCTTACATGTAGAACATTTCGATTTCGGTCTGAAATATTCATCAGAATAAATAAAATTTGGTTTAGTGTTTTTTAAAAATGAATCAGATTATTGTTCATGAATTGTATTCTCTTATTTCGCAACTGTTTATGCATTCTTTGGTTATATTTTATTCACTAAATACAAGTAAATAGGTAAAAAAATAAAAAAAAATACCAGCAACAAGTTTCTGAACTACTGGCAACATTTAATGGTGCTATTTCTTATGATATTTAATATTTTTACATTTTGACTACCATTAAAAAACAAAGAGCTTACTTTCGAAAGCAGGAATGGGTCTTTGAAACAATTGTAAATGATACTCAGAGGTAAAATCGTCATTATATATCTCTATTCGAGAAATACACAACCATCTTTATATCCACGCCCCATGGGCTTTTAACCAGCAAAATTCCATAATCTTAGTCCTCTTGTAAGCAAACATTTCTGAAAAGTTATTAAAGTTTCTGACACAAGAATTACAAAAATGCACAGGTGTTATTAAGCTTCAAAAAGAGCGAACAGAATCGTGTCTTCCCCACACACGCCAACATCCATATATACAAGAATTACCTCCGAATTTTTTCTGCGTGTCTCGATATTTGAACTTCCCACGAGACAAAAAATAAAAAAAGCTTTAGGGATTCGATATTAGTTCATCGCCATGTTTAATAATGTATAGAACAAGTAGAAAATAGAGTAAACACTGATATTTATATACAAGTTTTTTGATTGTTATTGTCAAAACGGCAGTGCGTTTTGACATTACCAATCAAACCACTTCGTTTAGCTTTTGTTACACACTAATGAGCTACGGTTCGTCTTTTCATTTTCATAGATCTTTAATGTTCATTTTACATATCATGTTTTTATTAATCTTTACTTTTATTTGTATATTATATTAATTTTTTCATTATTATTTTCAACATTTTTATATATAAATTATTTACAAATTTTTATTTTTAATCTGTATACAACTTTTAAATATACTAGTACAGTTTCATTTTTATCATATAAATATAAATGGGATTAAATTATTAAAGCACCGGAAAACATACACGTATCTGTTTATAACGACTTTTTAATCTATATGATTTCCTGTGTTTGATAATAAGTTAATTCAACTCTGATTAATTTTCACACTTAAATTTTTATTAATATTATTGTTTTTTTAAAAAATTATTACGGTCTTTTTAAATGTTGTTTATACATATTTTTTTTTGTTATGAGATGTCTCCAAGTTTACTTCTTCGTATTATTTTACCATATATAATGGCTTACTTAATGCTCACATAACAACGCACTGTCTATTGCTTTAACAGTGTTTTAATGTAAGGAAAACCTGTATATTTGAATTTATTTTATCTGGTTTTTAATTTTATTGAAATTTTTCTATTAATATATTCTTTCTAACGCTGTATTATTCTGCATGGATAATTGTTTCAAGGAATTATTTTTCTAAATCATTGATGTTTCTGTTCCTGTCAGTGTTTGTACTTGTTCTGTTCTGTATTTTTTGATACTCCATATTAAATATATTTATCTTAATATAGAGTAGAATGTTTGAGTTATAGTCAAAAATATTACGTCCTCTACTTGGTTTCTGATATGGTTTAAACTGTAATTTGTCTTTTCTTCTTCTTATTGTTATCTTGCCGCATGATTTACATTTATTTTTAAAGTATTTAAAAGTTTTAGATTGATGTACAAAATTTTTTTCTGATGTAAAAGAATAAATCTAATATGCACGTACATGAATGCACAGTAAAATAGGAAGACGTTAATCTCTAATTATAAAATCATTTGTATTAACAGGAATTTATTAAACTTTCGAACAATTTAACGATGCTAAGAAGGAAGTAAATAATATCACAAGGGTTTATTACTTCTTGCTAATCCTTCGATATCACTTTTATTCACTGTTTGAAATATATGTTGTAATTTATTTTCTGCAAGACGTGACTAAAATTAACTAGTAATACATGTGGAAACTTTGCTTTCGGTCTCAACTATTAATTAGTTTGACAAAAATTTTGATAGTTTTTTAATCTTCTGTAAGCTACAGAAGAAACCCGGTTCTGGTTTTCACTTGTTTTCTCTGTTTCCGCCATCTTTTATTTTTTTCCTTGGTTATTTTTTATGCATGAAATAAAAGTTAAATGTTAAAAAAAAGTTCCTGCCACGAGTCGCTTAACTTTTTCGGTAATATTTCGCAGCACCATTTCTTACGAAATTTTATTTTTAAAATTGTAACAATTTTAGTTATAATAAAATGAAAACGACTTAGTTTTTAAATTAGAAATAGGTTTGATATAGAACGTAAACGGGTAATTTCGTCATTATGTTTCACCCTACTCGAGATACACACGAATCTTTTCGGCAGTTTAATGATGATAAGAATTCTTTTTATATTTATTCTCTTTTGTTTTTTAAGTACGAAAATTTACTAGCCTAAATTTCTTTAATAAGCAAATCTCCTTGGAAAATTACAGAAATTTCCGACAAAAAGCACAGGAGTTAATATGCTTTAATGAGGATAAACAATATCGTACCTTCGACACACACTAACATTCAGAAAATAAAAAACGGAATGTAAAGTTGTGGCGTGCCGTTTTCGGAGGATTTTCATATTTTATTTCGGTAATATATAACAACCTGCAGAGTAGAAGTTCAAGCAGATTTCGTGAAAGAAAGTAACACATTGCTGCAATTCTACTTATTTTTCGATACTAAATTACGTAATTTGAATAAACTAATCGTCAAACTTGTGACAATCATATTGTAAATCACAAAAATCGAAGTTGTTTGCTCATCAGCACGTACAATACAACCATAACTAAACTGGTATTTAAAATAATAAAATTCTGGTAAGTAATGAAAGAATACTTATTCAGGACAGAGCCCTTACATATGCAAATATATATATAAACGTTTATATTTTATAATATATACATTGCGAAAAGTGTATGAATTAAATTACATAACAATGTTACAATGTCGCAGGGGTTTTATTCTGGCGCCATTAAATAATACATAAAATAATAGAAAGAGTTTTCGAAAATCTAGTAAAGGATTAATTAGTCGAATTACAGAATTATTGTGCTCATTGGATAAAGCACAATAAATAAAATAAACACATGATGTCAGATTAGTAGAAAATTGCCAATTAGAATAACGTATCCGTAAAAAAGAATATATGTATAGATGCATAATTTACAATAAGTAGTAAATCGCATTGTCAATTAATTGAAGAGCTGTCTAACACCTGTCCTCACAATGAAAAGATTCATTTTGTTCATCTCTTGTTTGATGGTAATGGGTAAGTTGAATAAATTTTATTACTCAA
The DNA here is from genome assembly GCF_030686945.1 of Centruroides vittatus. NCBI lineage: Eukaryota > Metazoa > Arthropoda > Arachnida > Scorpiones > Buthidae > Centruroides > Centruroides vittatus. Next base: position 13,115 of record NW_027122341.1, read on the forward strand.
TTTTAATTTTCAATTTATTTCATTTTGAAATTCACAAAAGAAAATAAGATTATATACATTGATTTTAATACATAATTTTACAAATATTTTGCAAAGAATGCAAATTACTAAATAGAAAATAGATTAAAAATGAGGTGGCTATGGTCCTTAATGGTATGTGGCAAGACCAGTGGAACAGGTGTAATAAAGGGAGGATAACCTACCTGTTCTTCTCTTGTATTAATAATAGGCTAAAGGCTAAGTGGTTTGAGCCTAATTTTTATACCACTCAAATTGTTAGCGGTCATGGTGATTTTAGAAGTAAGTTGAAGTCGTTCCACCTGGTCGAGGATGACCATTGTGAGTGCGGTGCTGTCGACACTCTTTAACATTTTATGCTGGATTGTGTTATATTTTATAATGATATAAAAGAATTTCGAAGTTAAGACAATGAAGAAAATATACATTTTCAAGTCTATGTTTTAATCCATTTTTCACCAACCACAGAAGTAACAGCTAAAAATACATGAAGATAAACTTCACGAAAAGACAAACAGTAAGTAGAAAATTCACATGGTTAAAAACGATATCAACGTCAGCCTTTCTATGGAGGATCTGACGTTTTCACATTAAAACGGAAGTTATAACTTCTGTTTCTTCTAGAAACGTCAGATCCTCCATAGAAAGGCTGACGTTGATATCGTTTTTAACCATGTGAATTTTCTACTTACTGTTTGTCTTTTCGTGAAGTTTATCTTCATGTATTTTTAGCTGTTACTTCTGTGGTTGGTGAAAAATGGATTAAAACATAGACTTGAAAATGTATATTTTCTTCATTGTCTTAACTTCGAAATAGAAGAAATCCAGAGTTATGTAACGAGATATAAAAGAAGTTAAAGGAGATTTTGAGTATTGACCCCTCCAGAAATTATAATTTTAATATGGTTTGCACCAACTTGGTAGCCACCAAGATGAATTGGTGTTGTGAGCATTGTAAAACCCCATCGAAATTACAAACAATTATGAAGTTCCGAAGTCGAGAAATCGCAAAGGTTAAACCGCAACAAGAAATTATATCGGAGGTAGACCAGACACAAAAGAAACTTTCTTAAAACTTGCCTTAAAAGAAACCGCGACTCGATGACGAACGACAGAGGGGGATGTCAACCAAGAGAGCAGCTTTGTGCAGGTGCTCGCGTAAGAGCGTCGAAATTGGTAAACAAACGGGGGTAAATATCCGCAGAGACATCTGGCAGACCGCTTGGAGACAAAACGTCAGAAGGAGGGCCATAATGGCGTAAGATACGAGCGCGGACTTCAAAGGCTCCGTCAACCCCTCTCAATCCGGATTGGTCTCGGGATTCAGGAAAATCTTATAAAACCCCCGGATCCCTCAGGGTCGAAGGGCGGTTCTTCTCCAGACAAGTGGTTCCTCTCCAGTCGAGTCTGCTCCAGTCAAGACTGTCCGAAGATCCTGTGAAACCAACTATTCCGCCTACAGCCGCCTACAGAACTCCTCCGCTACGACGAGACCCCATCCATCCATACACCGGTGCCACAAGAAAAGTGTTTCTCCGAAATCGACCTAAGAAGCCCGGAAAGTTCCCAACGTTACCATACCAACATTACCATAACGATCTAGATCGTGTTGTACCTCAATAATATGTAAGTTAACTTTGTTGTTAGAATAAATGGTTTTGTGTAAGACATTTGTCATCTTTGTCTTCTGCTGCCACCACCCACTACGATTTCCACCCTAGGTTTTCCTGACACGTGATTAACGGTTTTCCCCTGGAAGTCGGCTACCTTACAGTATGGTGCATATAGGGTTGTAAAGTCTATGTTAAATAAGCATATGGATTTTAGGGTTGGTGTATGACTACAGTGACCATATTTTTTAGGGAAAATAAAGGACATATCGAAGAAAATAAAAAAAAACTTTATAAAATTTATAACATTTATAACATTTATTAACATTTATTAACATTTATAACATTTATAACATTACGAAAATAGTAGCATACAACAATGCATACATTAAAATTTTAAACAATCTTAATTATTACACGTACACACACACTGTAAAAATTTAAATAACATTAATTTTGATACTTTTCAGTAGAATTAATTTTTTTAGTAGCGTCGGTTTACGCTTTAAAATGTTAAAATTCCATACAGTTCATTTGAAAGTTGTATTTGACAGAAATACATGCTTCTAATGTGCTTACTTTTAACTGGGTTTTTTCATTCGTCCACATATTATTCACCAATGAAAATATTCGTTCGACGAAGGCATTAGATCCAGGGAGACATAAAGAAAATTCTACGATTTTACAAATGTTTTTGAAAGCAATTTCTGTAAAATGTTCAAAAATCTCAACCCACCTTTGATGGCAGGGCTCGTTATTCTGTCGCCATTCGTCGATCTTTTCGTTTGTGACATATTTTTTTACACACGAAACTTCATCAAATAATTCACCGTCGAGTATAGTTACGGACAAAGGATTCGAAATAAAAATATAGCTTTCCTCTACCTTCGCCCACAAAGGGATTTCGCGTAATGTGACCCATTCAAACACCTCTATTTCAATAAAAACACATGTCCCAATTATTTAGATAATCTATGCACGTTTGATAAAATGTGTACACAGCATCTTTGAATTTTTTGGCTTGTATATTTTTTAATTTTTCTAACGCTAAAATCACTTTTCTAATAACAACAGGAAGAAACCCTTCATTTTTTTCTTTCAACTAACTTTAACTTTAATTCCTTTAGAATTATGGATGTTTCTCACATTGAAATTTCTTGTGATTCAACTGTCAATATATATTGGTGAAATATTGAGGCTTGGTTATGAATAAATAATAACCTCTGCTAATTCCTCTGCTAATGTTTCATTGAAAAAGTTTTTTCAAAATTGTGGGACATTTTTCCATATTCAAAAAGTATGATTTTAATGGATTAAATAGTTGTAAAATTCTATTTAAAGCTGGTAAAAGAGTTAGCCAGCATGTTTTGCTGTAACCAAGAAGCTTTTTATATTGAACTTCTGCATCATCACAGAATTCTTCGAAATCTTCTACTCGTACTGTGTAAATATAGGAATGTGAACAAATTTTTCTATCACTTCAATATCTATTCCTTTTTTTAATAAATGGAAATTTTTCTTGTAGGCCTAATTTTGATTAAAAATGCATTTTCTTTTGGGTGCCATGATAAATTATCTACAAAATATAAATTGAATAATACCTAAATACGAAAAATTAGAAATAATAGACTAAAAACTCACATGCAGTCCCTGTGTAACTAATTAACGTTGCGTAAAAGTGTAGCAACTGATGCGAGGTCCACGTGTGTACTGTCCAGAGAAAAAGAGTGTACTATAAAGAGAAGGGAAACTCAACGGTAAAAATGTCATATGCTCAATACCACGAAGATTGCCAACAAGTAGTGACAAATGCTCACCAACGCTCCAAGTGTATTATCCACTAAGAGAGTTGGAATACTATCACAAAAATTCCAATAAGAGTGTCCTACCCTGGTACTTTCAAAAGGCCGTTCGGTTGGCGACACACTGCACTATCACGTTCTATGTAGCAATGCACGACACGATAACAACACTGGTCGTGATGGCGTAGGCCTACACGAAACTAACTTGTTCAATATATTATTTTTAAAAAATTTTTGAAACTTTGCGTCGACTTTACAAAATAAAGGACAAAACGCCTATTTTAGAAAATAAATAAAGTTAAAACACAGAACAGTGAAATAAAGGACTGTCCTCTTAAATAAAGGACGTATGGTCACCGTATGTATGACCCATGTTTTTAATTATATGGTTTTTATGGTTTTATGGAGCATATTTATTTTTACTGTATTTTATGGTTTAAGGGATGTATTGTACTTTATTTGATGTACGGTCTGTAGGTTTTAATACTAACTTGGCTTTTAATATACTAATACGGGGTATCTGCTATATCCTATTGTATGGTATTTTACTGGGGGTTATTTATTTTTGTCTTTTATTGGTATATGGTGCATTGTTTTATCTATATTATTTATATAGTTATATTTAATTATATTGTTTTTAATGGGGTATTATACATGGTTTATAGAGTGTTTTAAAGTTTTATTTATTATTTTATATATATTTACTATAAAGTTTTTATGGTTTGTCTGGGCACACTGGTGCGGTATACAGGTTTTTAACTTAGTTATAGGAGATATTTTATTATATATTGTTTTATTTATATTGTTTTTATGTTTTTATATTATATATTTTTACTTACAGGTGGTTGTGTTCCCTTCCTGCTCGGGGAAGGCACTGTATGTGCCACCAGCAGTGGTGTCCATAAACATCCTGCTGGGTTTCAGTTTACTTATATGTGCATACATGGTGTTGGCATGACCATACTATGCCAATAAAAAAAAATACTATGGTGACCTTATGTGTATGGTGCATAGGTCTAGTAGATAGCAGATGGTGTCATAAGTCTAAGGGACTTGCTGGTACGCTCATGCAGGTACAGCAAAGGATAGTGGTAGGACCTTTGGGACGGGATGTATGTATGGATGTTTCTATTTGAAGCTGAATAACTCTACTATTTTCTGAAAGTTTGCAGGAAGGTTTGTGTATTAGGGGAGTCGACGTTATTTTAAAATATAAAAAATTTTAAATTAAAATATGATAAGAGATAGCTCTACCAAAAGTTTCTGGGAAAGTTAAGCAACTGGTTGTTTTTTCTGTGCACGATTGAGTTATTGATTCGTACAGACACATTGAAAGTTACAGGCTTAACTAATTTCTACATTTATGTTTTTGCAGATGTAGTCGTAGAAAGTAAAGATGGCTTCCTGCTTGATGAAAATGGTTGCAAAATTCACTGCGTTTTAAACAACAATAATTGTAATACCCAGTGCCAGTCATTGAAGGCAAATGCAGGCTATTGCCTTTGCTCAGTCTGGCGTGTTATTGTGAAGGTCTTCCATCAGATGTTAAGGTCTTTGAAGAAGATAATAACAGCTGCACGAACAAAAAATAGAGAAAATGCATTAATTTGTATTGAAGAACGATCGCTTTTATGTAATGTTACACTGAATAAACGCAAAATAAAGAATATTGCATTATATTACGTTTATTATCTTGGTTATTTGGTAAAAGTTTTATAGTTTCGGTACAATCTTTTATATTATAAATTTAAACACGTTTGTATATATATACAGTATAAATGTTTATATATGTGTACAGTGTACGGTATAGGGCTATATATATATATCAGCAGTAGTATATACATAATAGACTCTGGGATAATTTTGTAAAAGTTTAACACTTTATAACTTTTATTTTAGTATCGCTCTAAATTTCGCAGGAAAGACGGCGACCAGGAGCTAAAAATCAACGAATTTCGCAATAATCAATAAATCGCCCGAGCGTTTCTGTGATATTTTGTATTCCAAAAGCTCTCCTACTCATCAAAACCACACCCATTTTTGATGCCCCTTCGGTTATACTTTTCCGCGTGATTTAAACAAGAGGTTTTGAAATATTTTAATATTTCCTGTATATAAGAAAACTAATATTTTTTTAATATAGCTTTTTAATATGGTTTAAGATACAGACTTCGAAAAACAATTTTTAGATTTCAAAAAATATAAATTAAATAAACCGATCATTACAGTTTTAATTTTATATAAAAGAGAACTAATATTTTATTAATGTTTTAATAATTGCATTTTTTTTCTGAAACTTATATTCACTTGACAGCAAAAATATTTTGTGGCGCCATCTGTTGACAAAAATATTAAATTGTGATTAAATAAATGGTTCTTTATGTCTGGCGATAAGTTTTTTATGTTTGGTGATAATTTTTTAAATTGGAATAAAGAACAATGCTCTCTTTTATTGGAACTTTTGTGGTGCCATCTGCTGACAAAAATATTAAATATCATTTTTTAAATATTTTAATATATAATTTTTTTCTTTCAAAATTATACGTTAAAAAAATAACAAATATCATGAACCGTCGCTAATCGGATCATGCTATTTGTTATTTGGTTTTGATCAATTCTTTTATAACATATATTGTGTTCCTTAGATTTTTTTAATGTCTGACACGATTCTAATTATCCTTAGTGTTTTTTATGTCATGATGATAATTAAATAATTGACAACTCTCTCTTTTTTACTGGAATAAAAAACATGACCTCCTTTTATTTAAAATAAAGAACAAAGTTTACAATGATAATATTATTTTAAAATTATACAAAATTATAAGTGTATAAATTAAATTTTAAAAAATAACGATTAAGTTAAATCTATTTTAGAAAAAGAGATTAAAAAAATTATAGTTTTTCACATATTTTCGCTAAAACATGAACAAGGGTAAAATGATAATTATCTGATATAAATTTGTTCGATAAATGTTTCTGATTGGCAATGAGTATGAACCAATTAAGTTTATGCTTGAACTCTTCCATAAGTTTTTTTGGATAATTCTTGATATTTTGAAATAATGTCCCAATCTACATCGTTTACAAGTTCTCTAATAATTTCTTCATGCAATTGTTGATATCTACAAACAAGCTTCATATTGAGGAAATATTTAAAAGTTAATATGAAATTTTGACTCAGTCTTTGATATTGAGATACAAGATCCCAGTTCAGATGATAGTGATATCGAGTCAAAAAGTTTTCTGATAGAAGTTGATAGCGACAAACATCGTCCCAATTAATTTGTTGAACATGCTTTTCTATAAAATCACTGGAGAAGAGTTTGTTTTTCCAAAGTTTACTCCATTTTAATTTATGTTGGTAATCGTTAATAAATTCATTACTAAGATTAGTTTTTTCAGAAATAATGTCCCAATGAACTTTATCTTCAAGTGATCTTATTACTTCTTCGGTTAAATTTAATTTGGAGAAATCTTTCCAATTAAACTCCGCACCTATTTCGCGAACTAACATTTCTACCTTATTATTATCCATTATAATAAGAAAACGATCCTTCCTCTTTCAATACTAATATAAAGAATAACTAGTTTTATTGATTGACTTGCTTTATATATTTTTTATGACGCAACTACTCAGGTCAATGAACTTAAAAAATGATGTAAGCACAATCGTTTTTTTTTCACTAATAAACTGGTTTTGTGTTAATGAATTATTAAATTAAACAAGACACAAAATTTTCGAAAAAAAATTGTAATTTATTGTTTTTTACTTTCATATTCAAAATACATTTTCAGAATATTATTTTCGGGTCCACAGTGAGGATCGTGTTTGTCTGCCTCGGTGAAATAGTCTTCGAAATTGCCGAATATTTTCTCAGATTTCTCTAAAATTTCTAAGCTGAAATGATGGCAAGATTCCTTTGCTGTAAGCATCCATCGAAAATGTTTCACTTTTGGCTTAAACCGCGGTCGAAAATCTACAGAGTATAGAATTTTAACTGTCAGAGGAAACTGTTGTGCTTTAGCAGATGCTTTAGCAGATTCTTTCGCCAACTCGATGCAAGGAAACGAGCTTTTAGAGAAGGCATAACGAACTAATAATTTCTCATTGATGGGAAAAAACGCAGTTCAACGAATCGTGGGTAACATATCGTCATCACAGCCTTCCATTATTTTTTCGAATAAAATAATTTTAAATTCGCGATTTGGTTTTATTATGTTTTCGCGCATGCGCACTAATGTTTTGTGATTTGTTTTAATACACAATGATTTTTGGTTTTAAACATTATTTTACATCATGTTGTGTAAAACAGTAGCCATTCTTGTTAGTATAACCTGTTTTGAAATAGTTTTTGTAAGTTTTTATAGTTTTATTGAGTAGATCAGGTTTTAAAGAAATTGATATAAAAAATACTACTTGCGAATATTCTTTACATTTACATAGAAAAATTTATTTACATAAATGAGCAAATGCTGGAAGAGTTGTATATGATATTCGAAAATTCACGAGCGAAGGACTACCTCATAAATATATTGGTGTGCAATTATTTAAAGAGGAATTTGACTTACTTTGTACGAAATGCGTTTAAAACACCCGTTGAATTGTATCATCGTCGGTCCATCGCAATCTGGAAAAACTTTTTTAGTTCGGAAAATGTTGCGTGAAAATATCTATGAAAAACATTTGAAAAGAATTTTATGGTGTTACTCGATGTTTCAACCTTGGTTTGTCAAAGAGAAAAATATTCATTTTAAATGTGGTATCCCCGAAAATATTGAAAATGTAGATTTAATAATTATAGACGATTTAATGCATTCTTTAACCGAAAAAATTGTTGAATTATTTACCGTTCAATCTCATCATAAAAATATAAGTGTTATATTGATAATGCAAAATTTATTTCCTCGTAATAAAGTAATGAGGGATATAAGTTTAAATACTCATTATTTAATATTATTTAAGAATAATAGAGATGAAAGTCAAATCAACTGTCTTGCTCGACAAGCATTTATAGGTAAGATGTCCTACTTTAAAGATGCATATTTAACCGCAACATCCAAACCGCACAGATATTTATTAATTGATTTCCACCAATCTACAGATAAAAAATTGTGTTTAAGAAATTCCTGTTTTCCCGACAATCAAGGTGTATATTCGGTTTATATTCCACAAAAATGAAGAATATCAAGAAACATTATCATTTGTTAAATGTGCTTGCAAAGACAACACCTGCTCAGAAAAAAGCGTTGTTAAAGGAAGCTTCTGCCGATCAAATAAAAGTTATATGTGAAATTTGTGAAAACACTCTTCAAGGTCGTTTACCGGTTAAAGTCAATAAGTTAAAAAAATATAAGGCGTGTATAAAAAAACTCGCAAATAAAAAAATCGGTCTCCAAGCAAAAAAGAAGATTTTAGTAAACCAATCTGGTGAATTTTTAGATGCAAATTTAACTTCAATAATATCATTAGCTAAAAGAATTTTTGGATTATAAAAAAATGGCTCAACGAATGGCATTAGTACCCCCCGAATTACTACCTAAATATCAATTACAAAAACCGGAAATACGATTACACGATAATATCCAAGATTTATTAGAAGAAAGTACTTTATCGGATGATTTGAAAGTTAAATTATTAAGTCAACTAATTTCGAGATTTAAACAAACTATTCACGCACCAAAAGAACCGATTCGAGTCTCGTTGGTATCTCAACAAAAGGTCGAAGAATCTCAACCATCGTTGGAACGGACAAAAACGTCGACTATCGAAGATCAGATATCAGTTTCTGTCCTGCTGCCATATCAAAAATATGTTCCGCATATCATTCAATTACTAAAGCAATATCAATACGATTGGAATAAAAAAAAAATTTCTGGTAAATAATGAACCTGTAATTAATTCTCATATAGCAGATTTGATGCCGCATTTAATGCGCAATCGAAAATCTAGTATCGTACCCGTTGGATTTAACGAATTTTATCAAGCGATTATTAAATCTAATATTCCCAGAAAATGGATAGAAAATAAGGCACTATCGAGTCGATTAAGAATAGAAGAATCGCCCATTCTTCGTTTTCGAATGCCTTCGATTCCATTGTCTCCGATACAATCAATTAGTAGCGGAAGAAAGAAAAGAGTTTCGTCTACGAAAATTCCTAAAAGGATTGCATCGTCGAAAAAAAAGCATATTTAATGGAAAGATTATTAAGCTCTATATATTATACTCCATTGCATCCAGCATCGTTTGGTGGCCAACGAGACTAATAAAAGCGACAAAGTTGCCTAGAAAAACCGTTGAACAATGGCTATCGACTCAAGATACATATACGTTGCATAAGCCTGTACGAATAAATTATACGCGTCGTAAAACTAAAGCGTTATACCAAGGAGAACTATTTCAATCCGATCTTATGGATGTTCGTCAATTTTCAAAAGACAATAATGGAATAAAATAATTATTAGCAACTATTGATGTGTTTTTTAAATATGCCTAAGTAATTCCAGTAAAAGACAAAAAACCCGAAACAATAAAAAAAGCATTTTAAAAAATATTTCGAAAAGTAATACCCAGGTTGATACATACCAAGAAAGAGGAGGAGTTTATGAATTCTGTTATTAAGGAATTGGTAAAAAAACATTAAATAAATCATTATTATACTCATTCCAAAATGAAAGCGTCAATCGTATAACGATTTAATAAAACTCTAAAAAATAAAATTTATCGCCTTATTACTTATCGAAATTCTAATAAATATATCGATAAATTAAATGATTTGGTAAAAGCGTATAATCATAGTAAACATCGAGCTATAGGAATGTCTCCGGCCGAGGTGAAACCTAAACACCATTTACAAATTTTTAATCGACTTTATGATAAAACGAAAGCTAAAGTAAAATATAAATATAAAGTCGATGATAAAGTCAGAGTTTCTAAAAAACGGAAAACTTTTACGAGAGGTTATTTACCAGGCTGGAGTAAGGAAATTTTCATTATAAAAGAACAACACCCTACAATTCCTCCCACATATGTGCTGAAAGATTATAACAACCAGACGATTAAAGGTCGATTTTATACCGAAGAACTGCAGAAAGTAAAAAAAAAATGAATAATTTTTATGTGACTCTAATAAGCACGGCAAGTATGGATTTTTTCCAAACAATACTCAATCCTCCTTTACATCGAAAATTAATCCACCGATAAATTTATCGGGATCTTGGGAAGTGGCATTATCCCAGATAATAATACCTCGATCATGGTTTAACATCTCTAGTGAAAATAACGAAGTATGTCATTACTACTAGAGAAACAAGATC
>NW_027122342.1:0-42564 GCF_030686945.1 Centruroides vittatus
TTTTTCCTAAACGGAAACGAGAAAAACGTGTGGGAAAATTCTTAAAAAAATTGCCCAGACAGGTTATCTGCAGCAAAGACTAACGTGATAGAGACCGAAGTCCGCACTGTGGCCATTGGAGGCTGTTAATGCAGTTAAGAATAAGGTGCTTCCATCAAAACACATTCAGCGAGCGAAAATACATCAGTTCGTTATAATCTCGGCGGCCTGTCTATCCAATTTTTTCTTGTGTTGTCACGCATGTTCAAACTGTGCCCATTTTGCTTTGAGGTGCATTTTTGAATATTGACTGAATGATCCGTTATTATGTACATTGTGTTACCGGTTATAAGGTATTGAATGCCGCGAGGTCTATTCCCATAGTTTTATAATTAGCTCTAGCGTTATTTTCATAGAACTGATTGCTTGCCTTGAACTTACGTGAAATAGTCAATGAATGTTAATAAAATTTTACATGAGTTCTAAACTATTGTATTCTTATACTTAACAAACAGATGTTAGTTATGGTCTGTGACCGATTTTCACCAGACTAAAGAAGCCCGATCAACGATGTTGATGTCAGAGGGCGAGACACTAGAGTTGTTAGCAATAGTCGAGCGTGTGGTTGTTTTGCGTTCGTCGAGGCTTTCGGTGATTTCGGATTGCGGGAGGTTCCGAGAGAAAGCATGTCTGGAAGGAATAATAACTTTGGCTAGCAGATTTGGACAAAATCTAAACAAATACCTTTTATTTACATAAATGTGTATAGAATTTAAGCGTGATAATTCCGGTAGAAAAAGGTACATCTATAATCTTTTCAATTTTTCATTTACGAGTTGGGAATATTTTCTTCGCTAGAAAATACGATAAATTAAGTCGTGTTTCTGTATTATAGTGATAAGTAATGACTTACATAAAATTCCTTCTTTAAAATAAAATTTTAGTCTCAGTTCCGGGCTCAGATATGCACCATTATGAAACAAACCTAGTGTTAGTTAGAATATTGGAAATAGATAATAAAGATTACATTGTCATGTGAAAGCTCGTCTCAAATTAAGTATATTTAATATATATAATAAATACTACACAAACTTATGATACAGTACTTTTCTATGTGATAATTCTAAACGGATGGGATTTGAAATTGTCAGAGAATTATTATTTCTTTACAGTAACGCATCTGTTATACCTGACCTGGACAATCGATAAAATCCTTGACTAGTGTGAAAACCGAGGGAGTTGAGCTGCGAGCTCGACCCCACTTACCTGCACTGTCTGGGAAAGACCGTCACTGTGTCAATAGATGGCTGTAGGAGGGCAAAATCGAGTTAGTGGTACGTGAGGCCGTGATCAAGTGTCGAGCGTACTCAAGAATGACAGGCGTTTAATATAAAATAACATATGTAATAAATGAATAGATTATTACAATTCTAAAGTACAAAACAACTAAAGACATCACTGTAACAGTAAATACTGGTATCTACCCGACAATTATATTCGGCGCGTGAACGTCAATGCGTTAATGTTTAATCCGATGACTGACCGGATTAGATTTCCCTATCGGGAGTTAATACTAGTCTAACTTATAAACTAGGCAAGAGAAACAGTTTAGAAAAATAATTTACTAACTAAATGAATACTTGACGATTACTCGCTCTTGACGATGCGGATTCATGCGTTGTCCTGAAGACCTTCGCTGATCTAGCTGAGTATCGGAGGTGGACCGTCGAAAATTATGGCGGCTTCGAAGCGCAGGTGACCGTTGTGGATTATGGCGGGACAGGTTTTATGTCTGCTGTGATGTTTTTGCTCCGAGGACTGTGTCCAACCCGTTTTTATAAGCCCGATTTCAGGGAGAAAGATATGCAACTGAATCAGTCGAATGATGTTACTGCTTACGGTCGTGGGTTCTAGTAGTGCCCAGATGTGACAGGAGGTATAAGACACGAGGATTGCGTCAAGAATTTACGCAGATTGAGTTGAACTATCTGTGATACTGATCTCTCACTCTGTCGGACGCGACTAGTAAAGTCTAAGACGTACAGATGACAAAACACACGATATACTATGCACATCTAAATATAGACTAAGTGGTCAGGATTTGTCTTGTTACTTATTAATAATTTAGTTGGTGGATCATTCTGTATCGGCTTTGATCACGTTGAACAAAATCGGGGCGAAATAGGAAGTTTGTGGGTTTCTACGTGGAATATTTCCTCTCCGTTTCTGCATCGCATTAAAATAAATTCTTAATTATTTAATTATTTAATCACTTTAATTCCCCACTCAGAATGTCACAACTAGTTCTTTTTATTACAACAGCAGGAATAGATCTGGCATTTCCTCATCCGCTGCAATATCTGCACGATCAGGAAGTCGGAAGGATGTACAGTCCTCAAGTGGAGACAGATGCCAGAATATAGTGACACCCATATCCTGTAAGTCTGTTGAGTTTTTAGTAGAGCTATTTCAAAACATTCTTTGATTATATCTGTGTGTACCACTTTTTTTCTGGTGCGTGAGGTATACTCGTTTTTTTTTCTCAAATGTAACGTTTTTATGCACGCGATTTGAAGTGCTAGAAATATTTACGTGGAGCGACAGATATTCACATTGATAGCTCGCACTACAATACAGTGAATTTTGGTATGAGAGAGGCAGATGGTCTTTATTTCTTGGATGCAAGAGCGAGTAGACAATTATCAAAATGATATGAGTGGATCTGTTAGAGCGTCTAGGGTAGTGAGTGTTAAGAACATTACATAGGGCTGTATGGTGGAGAAATATTTCCTTTAAGCTACAGTAGTCGCGAAATCTTTTTTCAGAGTTGTTCGAATTCAAAGTAAATGATAAGACAGTTTACTCCACTACAGGATAAATATTGGTTGTATTGCATGCTCACGCCGAGGCAGTCTTGTTTGGTATCCGGGATGCTACACTAGTGAGTGCGAGTCGCATTGTCAGCTGTCAAATTGATTTCCCCGAGTAATTGTATGGATGTATCCGACAGGATTTGTTGTGTCATTCACTTTGGAAGTATGAATGATGCGAGCGATCTGTGTCGAAATACAAGAATCAATGTGACTTGCAAGTCACTGTCTATTCTCACTAGATTTATTAGAATCTGAAGGATCTAACAGGAAGGTACAGCTAACACCGAGAGTATAATAATATGATTAATTGATTCGTACGGCGTTTTCTTCGAATGTGGAGGACCAATGTACGCGACAGACTAGTTCAAATAATTCGTAGACTCTAAAATAAACTTGTGTTTCTATAAGTTTGAGACTGAAATTATATCAGATCAACCTGACATCTAGAATTCATATGTGAAAATACTATTACCGTTACGACACTTTTTTTCTCCGTGTTCCTTTTTTGTTGGCTAGACGTGCAACATTAAAACATCTTGATATCTTTGATTATTATAATATATATTTTATCTTACAACTGTGGTAAGAGATAGACACTAGGTGTCTTTGACATGACTCTTTATTCAGGAATATCTTGTGGGCCGATACGCGTTTCAGACGTATGCCCTTTTTTCTCTCGCTACATAATAAACTATGGACATGATACTTCATATCATGAAATGTTTAATGTTATGTTAATCAGTAAGCACTCGTAAAATGCTCACCAAGAAACAATACATGAGATTTCGTAGTGTTTAAGAAAATTGCACGATCGTGTAAAGTTTTGTGAATTGCTGTCTAACGGAAAGATTACAACACTTTTTTTCGTTGCGAAATTATTTCCTCACTTTATCCATAATCTGTATACAAATATGGTGTAAATCTAGTGTCAGTTACAGGTATAATGTACGTACATTGAATAGGGAAAATTTCAACTATTGCCACCTCTGTAAATGTAATAATTATTTGATTTTTCTTGGCATCAAAATACAGTTCGTTTTATGTCATCAACAGTTCAGCCAAATTCACATTAAAGGCAAACAGATTCTTGAAATCGATCAAAATGCCATTTCTAAAAATTTACTGAAATTTTGTTGAATGGTTCTCACATATTATATTACTGATACACATTAGTGAATAATATTACTTTACATAGAAAATCTACTTGGCTATATAACAGTTAAACTCACTATAACGATATTAAGATATCAATCACTCTATATAACTCACTCTATGATATTGATTGTTTAATTATATCTTATATAACTTATTTATTATTCCCTTAATGTTGTTATTATATTAATATGTTCAGCTGCGAAGATATATAATAATGACTTCTTGTATTACAATAGACAAATAATTGAAAAAAATTCGCTAAATTACCAGACACAATAAACTTGGTATATTTTATGTAAGTATAAATTAATTTTACACAGTATAATGTACTGTTCGTATTGCATTTACATTAGATGAATATTGTAGTACGTACATAATGTTTTATATTTCAAATACAATATGAATTTGTATGTATGTTTAGAATTTACTGTAATTCAGTTTGAAAATATTTGTTTCTTAATGTACGATTTCTAAATGTTATTACACTCATTCTCATTTTCTTGCATAAACATTAATATTTTTTACTACTTTTGGTATATTTTGTTTTTCTTATATATTTAGCTGTCAATGTCAGATTAGGCGGGGGCAAAGTAGGCGATCCCCAATGACCACTTACTCAACAGGAGGTCGGTGAGACCCGATCTCGTTGTCTGTACAATAGATTGTCGGCGAAATTGCAATGCAGACGTGAGGATGCTGACACCAGCTAGGATAGAGTTAATCGCGTCTTTACTCGCAAATTGTAACCAAGGTTTAAATAAGATTGAACTAGAATTTCGCCATTTTAAAGTAATTAATTATATAAAAGATTTTTAAAATAAATTATCATATTAACTGAAACCACATTCAGTTTTAAATGTTGTTACCGAGAATCTTAAAAAAATTTGCGTAAAATTTTTAATACTGCCTTTTGTCTTTTTGTACTCACATAAAATAGTTGTGAATTGAAAAAAATATTTTGAATAAGATGACATTTCAATAAGATTTAATCCGATAACACGAATAAGTAACGAATGAAATATTAAATTGCTACGAAGTATCTCAAGTATCACAGATTGACATTTCGTGTGTTTGAACTTAAGACAAACAGGTGTTGTTTGTTTAAAGGTCATGTAAATATGTATATCATAATAATTGATTTAATGTTAATAGTTCTTATTTCATTATTGTTTGACAGAATACAATTAGTAGCAGATTGTTTCTGTCTGAAAATGAGTAAAGATTATTTAACAATTTATTAATATTATAAATAAAAAGTAATCTACTACTTAAAATATAACGAATCGCCTTCTGTTGAGAGTTTATTTCCAAGAAATTTTAATATTCCAGTCGCTTTATATTGAAAACATTTCTAATTCAGCCAGTCATAATCCGCTTTAGAATAATTTTTTAATTGTGTAATTTATCCAAAGCATTGTTTAGATAATTGTATCTTCAGAAAAATATTCTCTATAACGAAGAGAAAGAACTACTAAACATTTATAGTAAAATTTAAAATATAAACTTACAATTTTTAAAATTAAATAGCAATAATAACTTTATTATATATATTGTCCATATACAATAGGACAATCATACTGGTTTTAGGCTTTTAAGCAAAAATTGAAAAAAAAGGTTCTTAAAGAAAACAGACTTTCTTTTATTAAGCTACCTGTACGCATAGCCCGAAACACAGACGTAAATCGATGTATCATGCCCCTCATTCAGCAGGATTACAATTGTGATAAAGTTTAACTATAAAATAACAGATAGATAAATAGAAATTAAAAGATCAAAATTAAATATATTACAATATATTTATAAAACTTACGTATACAAGCATCCAATTTCGGACAATAAATGTTTTTTTGTCTTGAAAACTAAAATGCTTCATATTTCTGTTATAAAAATTTAAAATATTTTATGGGAACTAAAACTTTTTTGTAAAATTACTAAAATTATTTCTAAAGAAAACGTTATACTTTTACAATGCGCTATCTAAACACACAAAACTGGCGCGTGTTGAGCTCATTAACATATTTTACGCATTCGTTATCTAAGATGGCTGCCCATGATTGGTGGATTATCCTACCTAAATTATTGTTTATTCTATTATTTTCGTTTTTGATATTTGTGTTTATATAACTGTCTTTTATAATGATTTGGTTCCTTTTTTTTATTTTTACTGTATCTAATTTTATTTGACAACCATAATTACTAATATGTTCAGCTACTGCAGAATTTACATAATTACCTCTAATTGCTTGTATATGTTCGTAAGGCAATAATAATTAAACAATAATAACTTGTTTTCCAGGGAAGTGTCATGGACGAAAAAGATGGAACATTCATTTGGAGATATATTAGCCTATTCGCACATGGTCTTCATACTAACGAGTAAGTATGTTTTCATACATACACTACACATAATCATACTTGATGCCTTAAATACATTCTGTTTGATTTATTTAGGTTAATTACCGAAACTTCCGTATACCAGGTAATAAATCTATATTCAGCAGTTATTCTGTCTTAATATGTATTTCAATACTTTAATTTTATTTATTAGGTTGACATCGCCATTTATGATGGTAATATCAGAGAAACTCACTTGTCTTATTCTTCTTCCATAAGGCATATTCTAACTACATTTGCAATACGTGCTGCAAGACCTTTAGATAAAGCAGTTTCCTTGGTAAAACCTTTCGATGTAATGGTAATGTTTCAAAAATTATTATTTTTTCTATATATTAAAGAACACATGTTTCATTATACGAATCAAAATTGAGTGGGTAAAAAATATAGTAAATATTTGATAACGTATCAAATTAACTGATCGGTAGTTCAAATCAATGCAACATGCAACACTTGAGCCATCTGCCAACGGAAATGTGATTTTAAAAAATATCTATAGTTTATTAAACACAAAAATATAAAAATCTGTTCTATCAACGTGATAGACATTAAAAGAAAAATCACGCAGCAGAACGTTGTCGAAGCGCAAACACGGACCCAACTACAAAAGTTTAGTGCTGTCATCTATTTGGCCACTGCTGGGATATTACAACTCCATGTGAAATGCATCGAAATGAAACGTACTTTTAATGTAATGTGTAAAAACATCAAAAACTTCAATTTCTCAACCGGAGCGAAGATGCCTACGATTAAGCTCTTTACAATTTTAAACTTTATACAGTAGAGAGTCATAAATCGGAATCAATTGGGGTTGTTCCGATTAGTCATTTCTTCCGATTACCGATTATGTACAAAAAAATATATTAACCTGTCCGATGTTCAAACTTTTTTCCGTTGCGTGTCGCTTCGTGTTGAATTTTCGTCGATTTTAAGCCTAACAAAAATTTTTATAATAATAATTGAGGCTATCGTATCGTTAAAAATTATTTCTGCATTTTGTACAAACAAAATAAATATACTGAAGAATATAAAGACGTGAAAACTATACTTTAGAAGTAAATTTAGTATCAAAAACGTTCGATTCAGCATGACACAGTCTGACTGAAAATCGTGCCGATTACCGGCGATTCCTATTACCAGTGTTCCGATTACGACTCTCTACTGTAATATAATGTACTCTAAGACCTCTCGACAATTATGAAAATTTTGTATTTCAGATTTGGATTTGTATTCCTTTTTCATTCCTTATAATCTTGTTAACATCGTATAAAATAATGAAAAAAGAGAACGAGTATAGAAACGAGGAGATGCCAAAATTTTCCACTTTATTTTGGATTATATTGAGAAACTTCCTTCGACAAGGTGTGTATATTATACTGTGCACGACGTCAATTTCCATAGCCCGAATATCTGCTATGGTAGCTGTTTATTCGTTCAACATATATATGTCTCTTTAATCCGAAAAAATTACATGAATTTCGGAAGACTATCTTACAGCCTTTATGTAAGGAACATCCTTTATTGAAGATACAGGTTACATATGCATTCAGGGCTTATTTAACTTTAAGCCTCTCTTCAGTGCTATACCAAACAAATTTTAAAAGCAATCAGTAATATAACAATATAACGCGTGTAGATTATATACTCTAACAAAAAAAACTACTTTATCATACCAAAACAAAGGATTTCCACAATTTTTTTTTTCAAATCTGTCTGTCACACTCATATGACACTTCTGTGACCCTTTTTTTTGGTATGATAAAATAGTTTTTTTTTATGTCAGAAGATATACTCTACACGCGTTATATTATTATCTTACTGATTGCTTTTAAAATTTGTTTGGTATAGCACTGAGGAGGGGCTTAACCTCTTGGGATGCCGTGTGTCGTATATGACACACAATTTTCCTTCCAAAGAATGAGAAGCAGCTCTTGTTTTTTGCTTTCTAAACAATTATATTAGTTATTAATTTCATCAGTAGAGTTTAGTGAAGCTTATTAGACTACATGCATCCACTGTGATAGAAAGAAAGGAAAATATGAGTGATTGTCTGAGCACATGTTTTTGGAAGTGATTACAAGTATGACTGTTTTATGTAAGTATTCATTTTTCTCTATTACTATTGATTATAATTTTACAATTTAAACGTGATTTTGTTCAGGAGACTTCTAAAATTATATAAGAGTATTTTTAAAAACTATATTAATAACAGTATTTCATGAGATGAGCTAACTTTTGAATGTGTCGTATATGACACGTTGGTTCTTAATGTTACAATAATTACATTACAGCCTATGAACTGTTTTCATATTGGCAAGTTATTTACTTTTATAGTTATTTTGTCATTTAGTCAGCAATATGTATTCTATTATTTATTTTCATTTTTTATTAAATTAATTTATTAATAAAAATATTATTTATTTATATAAATTAATAAATTAATTTCTGTGATTTGTTTTTGTATAGTTATTTATCTGGTCTGCAGGATTTTGTTTGTTAAGAATTTATAAATTATTAATATGATAAATCATATATTAAAACTAAATCATTGACATTTATTATAAATTTTTCAGTGTCAACAGATGAAATAAGGAAGGAACATGATAGGACACTTGATATTGATAGAAATTTGTGTGGACTGGAAGGCAGGTCCAGTGATGAAGACAGTGACCAAACATTTAAACCAGTCAGAACATTTATCAACCAAATTGTCCTGAAGAATGTAAGTCATTAGATGATACATTTGACGATGATGAAAATGATGCTTCAGCTATGTAAATAGAGGAAGATTTCTTGACATCAGTGCAGTAACAGACTCCACCATGGCACCATACAAATAGATTTAAGCCCTTGCTACCAGCTCCTGCATTTCAGGAAGAACCCTGAAAGGGTAAGGAGTGTGAGTCTGAAGAATATTTCTTGAATTATATTCCTGAGAATCTCTTTGATGTCAGTGCTTGATGATGACATGCACAAATCAAATATCACTGATTCACCTGGAAAAACTTTTGAACTTTACTGCTGATGAAATGAAAACAATTTTTGGATAGTCTACAGAAGAGATAGCAGAGCAATAAAAAAGAGAAAGAAAAACACACTTCAATATTTGAAATTTAAAGTAAAAGTGTCAAAATGGCTATTACATTCAGATAGTACAGAAAATAAAAAAAATGAACAGTGAAGATGACGAAGAAAAGGAAAATAATAAAAAATACTCCAACTTTACATCCCAGAAAAATACAATGCAAAAGTGGAGCAAAACACATGCCAGAAATCATTGCAAATGGCAAAAATCACTGCTGCCAAATGCACTGATATAAAAGTGTATGAGCTACAGTGTACTGTATCAAATGCAAAATCCATCTGTGCCTTGTGACAAATAAAAATTGCTTCAAAGCATGTCATATGTAAATATAAAATGTCAATTATTGTACAAAAACAGTCAAATAAACCATTTTTACATGAACAGAACAGTTTGCATTTTGTACAGGTAGAGATCCATTGTGTCATATATGACACATACCATTTTTTAATGACCGAAATACAAAAAAATTGAAAAAAATGATAATTTACTAACAAGTGACACCCAAAGGTCAATAATATAACAAAACTTCAACTAAAAAAAATTTTTTTTAGTAGTGGATCTCAAGAGGTTAAAGATAAAAAAAAGTTCAAAATGCATATGTAACCTGTATCTTCAATAAAGGATGTTACTCTTTTTAAGGCACTAAGATAGTCTACCGGAATTTATTTAATTTTTCGGATTAAAGAAACATACATATTTTGATAGACCGAATATAACACGAAAAAAATGTATATGAGTAGTGTAGTAAAATGATATTTTGTGATTAATGTATTGTGATGTTATGATTTTTAATAATTGATGATGACAATTAGTGTCATAAGTAACATTACATCTATTCGTTTAAACGTTTTTGTTTAGTTTAGTTAATTTTTAGGAGAAATTTACAAAATCGTTGGCTTGTATTTACGAACGAAAGATTATTTTAATAAATTTGACATTCTTACAGTTTTCTTTGCGCAATTGCTGCGATTGTTTACATATGACAATTTAGAAAATATTGTTTACTTATTTAATAAGAGATCGATAATTTCCAAAACTAAAACGAATTTATTCCTCTCGTAAGTACTTAACTATTATTTCCGTTTATTTCCATTTTTATTTTCCAGATACGGAGGTAGATCGCTATTTTCTCATAACGTTTCGTATCTTGATTGGCTGTTGGATCCTGATTGCATTTATTTTGACATCAGCATACGTCGGCACTTTGCCATCGTTCATGGCTAATCCTGGAACCGAAACCATTCCTCAGACATTTGAGGAATTGGCTCAATCAGTGAAAGAAGGACGATACAATATCACATTCTTCCCGTGGAGTAATGAAAATTCTCTCTTTGGGCGACTTTATTACGACGTACGTATCATTTTATTAAAAATAATCTTAGTTATATACTATAAATTAAAATACGAAACTATTCAAAAGAATCATTTAGTAAGATATTGAGTGTAAATTTAGTATTAAAATTTACAAAAAAAAAATTGTACAATTTCATAAATTACATGATTATCAATTGTCGATATTGCAGAGCTGGAAACACGACAACACTTTTTCTGAGGTCATAAGTAAACTTTTCAAATGATCGTTTCTTCCGGAATTCTTATTCACGTTATTATAATAAAGATTAAAGAAAGTGAGATTTACCTTATTATACTTTTATAAACGAACATCATTCCTTGCTGAAAATTAAAAGAATGTAGTCGGCATATTAAAAATAATCTCCCAGTTTATTCACACGTGCCATTATAGTTTACAAAATAAAATGGCAATTATAATTTTTCAAATATTCGGATTGATGTTGAAAGAAGATACAGGTGGTTAAATAAAGGAAAATTGATCGTGAGTGTATATCCTATTTAATGTGTATTACTAATGGAACAAATAATTCAGATATCTCTGCATAATGTCATTAAATATCGTAGATAAATGACCAGTTACATATAAAATTGTATCCATTGATTTAGCTTGAAAAACATAATATCATTTATATTTGTGTATTTCTCGTAGTATTCATCGTAAAATACTCTAGCTGAATCTACACTTACAAAAACATTGTTGCTTCGAATGCCTGATACAGTTAACTCACAACTGAAACTATTATTATTAAATACATTTATACATAAATTTTAAAGCATTGTAAATTTGCAATTGCAAGTTAGAACCTGAATAAAAATATTAAAGTTGTGTGAGTATATTAATGTGCATAAAACTCATTTATGTATATATTTGTAGACGAACTTCAGAAAAATAATTAATAATGATGTCATCGAAATCTTTTACGAAAATGTTCAAGAATTATATATGCCTAAATTGCATAGAGAACCAATTAGAAAAGTACTTGATGGAACTCATGCCGTGCTAGCGTCAAGACAGAAAATTGAGTTGAGCATGACCAAACAGCAAAGAAAAGAGGTCTTTATCTCAGAAGACATACTTTTTACGAAATTTCAGTTCATACAAATTAATTTACTCAAAGTGAATTATGCTGAAGAAATTTCTGAAACGTAAGTATGAAAAATGAGTTTCTAATCACTTACAATTTTCTAGTGGATAATGCCACTGAGCATTAATAGATACTATCTCTCTTTAAAATAAATCGACTAGCGATCAACTTCAGGCGACACGTGATTTCAGCTAAACCAATTGTATATTTCTATATAACGTTAGCGCTTTACTTTAATGTATCTGGTAAAATGTAGAATTTATTATTATTTTTTCTTTTTCTCCACGTGACAGAACATTTCCGTTGCGTTAATTGTTTATAGAGTGCAATAACTAAAGATAATCATAAATTTATCAATTACTACAGAGAACTCCGTGATATTTCAAGATCAAAACGTGAAGCTTCCATAACATAGTTTCGAAAGGCAGTGACATGCCTAACAAACGAGAAAGATAGCGGAAGTAACTTGTCACAAATAAGCGATCAATATCTGATACTCATTAATTAATAATTATTAATTAATTAATTTAATTAATTAATTATTAATAATTAATTAAAAATATTGACGTTTCACTTTAATGAGAGTTTCAGTTTTTTAAAATGAAATTCATTTATTAACTTTCAGCTTACAGAAGTTTCATTTACCGTCAAACTACGATTTACCCTACAATGTCATACTTAAAAATAATTATTGATATTGATATTTCATATTTTATGTATATGATCAATAGAAAAGAGAATTTCTCATTTCTTCGCTAACATCATAACGTCTTTTTATATAAGTAAAACCAAAAAAGCAGGTTTTATTTTCATTCGAAAATGAAATTATACTACGTTAAATAAATATCATCGTGGGATTGTAATATTACCATATTACAATCCTACGAGGACTGACAAGTTCATAACTTATATTTCATTTTCTCATTTTGGGGATACTGTAGATTACCACTTATGGAATTTCGGTACTTTTAGTATATATCAGAACTCTGGAGACCAAGATGAGTTCAACGATACCCTACTTTTGGTCCGGAGACGAAAAATAAAAAGTTATCATACTTTTTTCCAGCAATCACGCGATGATAGGGAATCGCGTCGCTCTCTCCGCTATGTCGGCCTCGCTATCGCGATCGGGAGTTGCGTCGCTTGCCATTAAAATTGCCTTTAGTAGACGTTTCCCCCTTTTTTAGTTTGTTCAATAACTATCATGAATCAATAACTAGTGACGTTTAGCACAAGGCGGACTGCCGGCAGCTCCCCTCCGGGAGGTCAGTCGAGAGCACGAACAGTCGGAACGGCCGCCACGTTCGCTGCCATAAGCAACATTAACCGAAATGGCGATCGCGCGATGATCGGAAGTCGCGTCGCTCTCTCCGCTTTCGTATCGCGTGTTTAACCCTACTGGAGATGACCGTAGTCCGACGTCATGGTTTGCAGACTTTACTGCAACATGGCAGTACTAGCAACTATGGTGCCGTATTTCGTGAGAGCATTAAAAAAGTATGGTAAGTGAAAAAGCATGATAACTTTTTTATTTTTCGTCTCCGGTCCGAAGATAGGGTACCGTTGAACTCGTCTCGGTCCCCTGAGTTTTAATATATAATCAAAGTCCTGAAATTCCATAGAGAGTAATCTGTAGTACACCCCTTATTTTTTATGGGCTACTGTTTAGGTGTCACACACTTACAATAAAAATGTAAATTTGCGTAGGCATCCCAATGATTGGATATGAAGGAGCGTTCAACTAATAGTGTTCAGTAGTTTTATCCACTCAGTCTCTGAAAATTAGTAGAACTTCGTAAGACTGGGCACTATCGATGTTTATAAATTTTAAATAAAATTTATTTAATTTATAAAAAAAGAATTAAATTTTTGATGTAATTTCTTCTTGGTAACCAACAAGAGAACTACTGCATAAGTGTTTAAAGATGAGAATTAATAATTAAAGAGCAATACTTCGTAATTTAAATTGTTAGATTGGTATAATCATAAAAATTTGCCAGTACAGTAAGACCCCGCTTAACAAGAAGATGCGTTCCTAGACGACAAAGCGCTAAGCGAAACAGTGCTAAACGAGACCATTTTAACAGAATAAATAGGGATAGGGGAACACGCGACCAAAAATAAGCAAATTTTACTATAAGTTTCAGTTAATTTTATATAAACTTCTGCATAATAATATATGTTGAATAACATAAACATATGCAAACAGAAATATAAAGTTATTTTTTTGTGACGAAGGTCCTGGCTTATCTAAATTTCTTGGGTTTTGCGGTGAAGTCGTGTAGTATCATTGGTCGCTTCTTTTACCTTAAGCAAATGTCGGTAGCAGGAGATCGCATCTGAAACGCCTCGTTTTGCTTTGGCACCCTATAAAAATCTGGATCATTCGGTACAATTTGATCAACGATTTCGGTTATCGTTACCAAACTTTTACTAATGAAATCTGTAGAGAAATTTTCTGGGTTCTTTGTCTTTAGAATTCCTATTCTCCACTTTCACACGAATTCCCTGTTCTGTCAGTTCTTGAAGGTCGTCGTTGGTAAGGCTCTTACAAGAAACCTGCAGTAACTCCCCAATATTCTATTCGTCTACATCTCCTGTATCGATTAAGTTGACAACTTTGTCAACCTAACGATGCAGCGACAGGCTGTTCTCAATGAGAATTTTTAGAAACCTTCAGCCATAACTTCTTCCACACTCTGTTCGTGCATTATCAGTTAATTCTTGTCAAGCGAAGTCGACGTATTTCTTATGGCATCCATGATGTTATATTTTTTCCAAATTGCACAAAACGAACATAGATTTAAGGAAAGTACAGCACTACGAAAAATTGCAACCTTTTGCTAATTGGTTCGTGTTTGGGAATAATTGTATTATATACGAATCAGTGAAATACCGCGTTAATTTGAATCAGCGTAAATTTTCAGCGTTTTTTTTTTGGCATCAAGCAGACCGCGTTATATTGAATGAGCGTTAAGCGAGGCACCGTTAAGCGGGGTCTTACTGTAACTTCTTTATTTAACGCTTTCATTTAATAAATCATGTAACTGAACAGTACAACAAATTTAACAGTTTAATGGTTAAAGTAGATTTTGAATAATTTAACTAACTCAAATATCTGTAATATGTTATATAAGTAATGTACTCTATATATACAGAAATTCAATTGTATATATTTATATTTAACAGGATAAATCGCATCCAACAAAGTGGATTATCTGAGAAAATTCACAGAGACTATTGCTGAGGAAAAAAGAAGAAAAGACTTCTACAAAGATACGACGATGGAAATCGATACTAATGCTGAAGAACCTCTGAAAATAGATGATATTACTGGGATACTCTATTTATTAGTTACAGGATATTTGATCGCTTCTGTAATATTTCTTACAGAAATTCTAGTCAATGAGAGAAAAAAGATTACAAGCAAAAAATGCAGAGTGAGGCCGTTCAATATTGTTAATTAATATTTAATGTTATTTAAAAATTTTCGTAATAATGCTGTATTTGTTAAAGTAGTTTCTTGTTTTTATTAATTTTTGTATACTTATTATATAACAACAATACTTATAAAATCAGATAAAACAATTTTTCAAAGATTGACGGTTAATTTTTCGATTTGTTTATATGTAAATTAATTATCAAAATCCAAAAAAGTTGAAGATGGATGCTAAATGTTAAACTGTAGGTAGATAGAGCCTGTAGAAAGGTATATAAATATTCTAAAAAACGTTGTTCCATAGTAAACATTGAATCAGGATAGTAATTAAATTATGTTATATGACTGGTGTAATGCACAACGTGTTCACGTTCTGTTTTCGAATGTTTTCATTACAGAGATTCGATTTCATTTCTCTCCACACAACAAACAACCACGTGGTATTGAAATTACTATTATAGTTTGAATAGCATATCGAAGCTTTTTATGGAAATGGTTTCTTCAATTTTCATTGGCAATCCGAGCATGTAACATGAAAGAAGTAGCGTATGATATCTTTCGTTTATGTAATCACATCAGAGTAAATCAGTAATTTCGATTATGAAATGATTTTTGTTTTACTGCTTGCATTTGAATAGCTGAAAACAAATCTATAATAAAAACCGAGTGACTCATTATTTCGGTTTACATCTGATGCACCTCAATAATTTATACGTAATGCAATAAATTATGTAAAACAAGACTATGTATGGTGACTGAGAAAAACCCTACATATCCATTATATAATTTTGTACAGATATATATTCAAATATTAAAAATTTAAAAACGAGATCGGATAAGTTATAATAGTATTATATTATTGTCGTCAGTTTCCTCAAATTAAATAGAAAAAAATGAAATATAATATTAATATATTCATAAAATTACCCAAGATATTATTACTAAAAATCGCGAACAAAGCCATGTACAATGCACCGTCTATAATTCGGGTATTTGACAAACTTAGGACACACGTATCTGAAGCGTTGTCAGAAAAAATCATATGGTACGTCATGTATCATGTTATTTCGGTTTAGAAACTCTGTTTTTCAAACATTTTTATTTATTCCCTTATTTTCTTTAAAGAAGCTTATTTGCATTTACTCTAATTAACGCATTTTAATAATGGTAAATGTGTGGCATGTGGATTGAGCTAGCCTTGTCTCGTTCGTAGACTGAGAAAGTTTTGCCAAAGTTTTAAATTTATTTTAATGTGAAGAGATAATAAAATAATGCACCGAATAAAATGCTATACACAAAAACGAAATCCTAATAAACGGGAACAGAGAGGACATGAGTAGCTTTTTCAAGAAAAATATAACGGATAATAGATACACATTAGAATAGTGTGGTGCCGAGCGTGTATTAAATTTCAAAAGTTATTACCTATTCTTGCACATTATAGGCAATAATAAAGAAGAAAATAATCAATAGTTGAAAATATACTACAAAAATGTTAATTTATAACATGATATACAATATCTATTTTGTTGCTCTTCCTGATGCGAGTAAGATGATTGTAAAGTAAGAAATGTCAGCTTGTATTTTATGGTCATCAGACTGATTCAAACACCAAAGTAAATTTATATTAATTTGACATTTTATACAGTAGTTTTAATAGTAACTTATATTATATTGCATTGTTTCGAAACTATTATTTAACAGATATTACAATAATTATTGAAAAATTTATAAAAGCACAAATTTTTATTAACCAGTGTATCAAGCTTATGTATATACAACTGTTGTAACTCCAAACAAACCTGTATGTTTTATTTCTTGTTTATTAATGTGTATGTAATAATAGATATCATATAAAATAACTAATTGAAAATACAGTCAAATTCTTAAATAATGGCCATTGATGGCAACGTACAAAGTGACCGACAAGTGGCTAAGAAGTTCCGTTCCTGAACACTAGGAGTTCGATCGCGGTTTTGCTCCTCGCTGGGGCCAGCTGGCCACGTGGAGTTTTCCGGGTTTTCTCCACGTCTGTTAACGCCTGAATAGGGGCCAGTTGCTTTTAGAAGTCCTCCCGGAAGGCATTATACTTAAACTATAAACAAATTATTACTAACTACGTCACATCGCAATTGCACGTCAAACTTACCCCGCGGCCAGGGGAGGACTGGCCTTAAAATGTCTGTGTGGAAAAGATCATTACCGGCCCAGCCCATAAATAAATAAAAATGACTTTTTTCTATTTATATTTAAATATATTCAAAATACAACATTGACAAAAATTGCAATAAGCACAAGTCTAGAACATTAATTTTTTATTTAGAAGTTTGCTTTGTTGAGCAATAATATTAACACGTTATATCCGAATAATATATTATAACAACAAATAGGACAATTTTTGCAAGCTTTGCAGTAAGAGGATGAAATCGAATCTTTATCGTTTTCTAGTTGATCATCAGTAGAATGTTCATTTTCGTTTAATTTTATAAAAGTTTCACTGACATTTTCCTTTAAAATATTCCATGACGATTTAAAATGTTGCAATTCTGAAATAATATTGAGTTGCTTCTGGATTAAACTGTTGTAACACTTTACAGCTCTATACGAAGTGTCCAGTGAAGTCGGGTTAAAATACCAAATAGTCTTTTCAATTAGGGTTGGCCTTCGGGTTGGTTTATTTTTGCGTCTTTAGTTAAAGGATGATAGAATCATTTACGAATGTACAGTACTGTACAGTACATACGTATACTCCCTTGGACTTCACTTAGTCTTGAAAAGGGGTCGAGCGCGTATGGACAGTCTACGAAAGTATATGTGCATTTGTACACAATTCTGTCATCCCTTAAAGATGCAAAAATTAACCAACCCAAGGACCAACTCTAGTTGCGTCGAATATATGTACGAAGCGGGCTATTGGTATTTAGTGCGATTACAAACGACTAGATGTCAGTATTTTAAATTTTTATTTTATATAGCGTTATATTGTTTTGTAATATTATGTTCGACGCCGCAGGTTGCCCATCTACAATCAACGCCATTGTGGGTGAATGGCAAACTAAAAATTAGTTAGCCGAACCTAAAAAATAGATTATTTTTAATTAAATCGTTTGGAATATAGAGAAATTATTATTGAATAACATTTTTACTTATCTAAAATAAACGAAATGATATAATTGGCTATTAAATCTGTTATGATTACAATCAACGTTTTGGTGGCAGGGTGAAAAACCAGTAACTCGTGCTTCCAAAGATTCATAGGGGTAGTGAATAGTTTCTAGCAACGTAAACAAATGACCAACTTAGTCTGTTTTTGATTTTCTTAGTCTGTTGATTATTTTTCTCTTAGGATGCTTTGTTTGGGCCGAGTCGGCCAATGTAGTGTTGGACTCGGGTCGGCCGGACTAATTTAACTTCGGCCACTGATAGGGCCGGGTATAAACGATAAAGGCCTACACATATATCTATATTACACCTAAAAATTGAAATTTATCTTACTTAACGAAAAAAAATAAATGAATTTTTTTTAAAAATAAAACCGAACAAAACGGTATATTATATACATATTTAGGAAAACGGCCCAAATTGTATACGGCCCGTGTGGAATTTTCCACATTTTCCACATGGCCAGAATCCGCCCCTGCCCGCGGCATCGTAGCTTTATGCTAACATAAAAACAAGAGAAGACATAATGTCATTGCTGTTTTACGGAGTTAACTCCTTACTTAAAACTTAACTGTATGCGTTTTTTCAAAAAAACGGTTTAATCGCTTCTGATTAGAAATGACTGTTGTTTGGAGGTTCGGTTGTATATGCTTATAATATCGATATTAAAAATATATATCTTAAGTCTTTCATATGTACTCTAGGTATTAAGTTAATAAATTAACTATATTATCGTTACGTTTCTGAAATTTTAATAAAAACCAAACCTTTCAGTCTAATTTCAAATATATTCGACAAAAATGACAGGGATCATTTAGCTTCCAAAAAAGATGAAGAAAATCGTGTTCCTAACACATAAATACTAATATCCTTACAAATTCCAACCCCCCCTTTTTTGCACTCACCGACGTTTCAAATCCAAAACTGTAAATACCTTGGGGTCGAATATATCCGAATTGCCATACTTTTCCTTTATTCTATAACCAGAAATGTTTGATGTTTTTCGTGAATACAGATTTGTCCTGAAGTTTAGCAAAACAAAAAATTGCTCAATCCCAGCGATAGTTCATCGATAATTAAGAATATACCATTGACAAACAGACAAATATATAAATTACATGTCATATACCTTTCAGTATTTTTTATGGGGTTATAAGAAAGTCCGATAATATTCAATGATATTCGGATATAAAAAGTGATGTTCTGGACACGGGTGGGAATTTGTATCCAGAAGTTTTTTTAATTATTCCGAAAAGTAAGTATTTTATATAACAGATAGTAAAAATTTGTTAAATTCAAATGACAGGCTTAATACTAGACACGCGTTTGAGTGACTTGATCAACTATTAGAAACGTACCGTACATAACCGGTGCCGTAATACGTAATCGGAAAATAGTTGGTCTTTCGCAACGGCGACAAATGAATTGGTGTATTTTTACCCCCATTGTGAGTCGCATAAGTCTGTCAGACCCAAAATATTTTTTTCTCTCAAAAATGAGCGTTGCTATTCAAAAAATTTTAACAGCGTGTTAATCGGGTTAGAAAGTTAGAAGAATGTTTATTTTTTAGATATTTTGAAAAATATTTAATATTTAAAAAATGTTCACTAAAAGTCGCGCGGGATCTGTCAGACCCGTTCGACTCACCTAGGGTTAAGCAGATTCAGTTACTGTTTATTAATTAAATTCATCAAATTTCACGAAAAAAATTTTTTAAAACTTTCAGCGTTTATTCAAAAATCTTTTTTCATGTGATGAAGTTTTTCACAAGAGCATCCTATAGGAGTCAGTTGGTTGCAGATTTTTCTAGAGTGCAATTTGGTGTTTCTGTGTTTCTCGTTTCTCGTTTTTTGAAGTTCACTGCGATCAATTTTTATTACGTGAATCCATACATTTTGCAGTGTTTCTAACAGATAAAAAATGGAAATTTTACTGTGAATTTAGAACTTGTTTTTCAGAATATGCTACTTTACAGAAAGAAAAAACGAAAAATAATTTATTTTCGAAAATTAGCGAAAACTGATCTTTGGATATAAATAAAGGCATGTATAATATATTTACTAATTTATTTGTGCATATAATTATTTAGTTGTAATTTCAAAACCTTTATGTTTTTAAGTGTTAGGCAAGGACCGTTAGACTGATGACGTAGGCTGTTTACTTTTTCGAATTGTATCAATGCTCTCAAGATCACGTGATTTACAGAAGTCTCGCCAAGTATTTTCTGATGGAAACCAATTAGAAATACAGTAGAGAGTCGTTAATCGGAACCCCGGTAATCGGAAGGCTTTTCAGTCGGACTGTGTCGTGCTGAATCGAACGTTTTTGATACTAGATTTACTTCTAAACAGAGCCGGATTATCGAATAGGCAAAGTAGACAAATGTCTAGGGCCCGTAATTCAAAGGGGCCCGGCTTCAGTGCAGAAGATTTATCTGTTTCAAAACGAGTTAAAAATTATTTAAGAAATTAGATAGTAGGAATTGTTAAATACAGCGTTTTCTGTTCTAAGCTCCACTCCACTAGCCATTATCTAAAAAAAAGGTCAACAGCCACCCGTGCGTCAGAAGTAATGTGCGCCGCGAGATCTCTGGCACCATCTAGAAATTTTCCTAGGGCTGCCTCTCGTGGTAGTAGTACTGATGTATGGTTATGATTTATTTTCAAAATCTAAACTTATACGTCGCGACATCGCATATTCGATGTAGCGTTCAAGTTGCTCGAGTGCGAAGATATTACAATTCAATAGTGTTTTATAAAAGAGTTAAAAAGGGTGACACTACGGTGTGACTTGGGGTGACTCGACGATATCTGCACTGGGTGTCACCCATGCTTGCTACGCTAATGTCACATTATATAAAATTTGTTTAGAAGCAACATATTTAAATGGGGCCCCAATTTAAATTTTGTCTAGGGCCCGCTAGAGGCTTAATTCAGCGCTGCTTCTAAAGTATAATTTTCATGTTTTTATATTCTTCAATATATTTATTTTGTTTGTACAAAATGAAGACATAATTTTTAACGATACGATAGCCTCGATTATTATTATACAAATTTTTGTTAGGCTTAAAATCAACGAAAATTCAACACGAAGCGACCTGCAACGGAGAAAAATTCGAACATCAGACAGGTTAATGTATTTTTTTTCGTACATAATCGATAATCGGAACAAATCACTAATCTGAACCACCCCAGTCCCCAATTGATTCCAATTAACGACTCTCTACTCTATTAATTTTTATAACCAATCAGATGATGACAGGTGGTTTAAATTCAATTTATGTCGATAAATAACCCTCTAAAATTTCATATGTATTTTAATTTTCTCTTTTTTATTTTAATTTCTCGAAAACTGATGGATATTCCGAAACAATGTAAGAGAATCCAACTATGCATGAAAATTCTGAAACTTCACAAAAATGGTCCAGGTATTTTATATGAATTTTTTTACGAGTATATTCGTCTCGCACCACTGCCACTTGATCGCCTTGGACGACTATACCTCACTCTTAAAAAATTAACCTTTTCACAGTGAATGAGAAGTGGCCAATTAAATAACGCCACTGGTAGGCCAAAGCCTACAAGTGGCTGAATAAATAAAACAATCGAACATTGGTAGTTGGTCTTTGGTTCGTGCATGACCAATCGACTGGCCTCCATGTTCCGCGTTTTCTTCGTGTGTCAAACACCTAAACAAAGTTGCCAAATAGGAGATCTTGCGAACAGTTTTCTTTTTTTGGCAGATCATTGATGTGTTTTGTGCCTTTCTCTCTGTCAATTCACTGACAAAAATCTTAATGCTGACAATTTAATATTTTGTGAACGTATGTAAGCCTCGAACGATTTGTGTGTATATATTACAACACAGTAAATAAAAAAGTTTATGTTTAAACGATTTATATATTATTAATGGCTTGTATATTTAAATTAAATTTTATAATAGTATGTAAATAAATTATCATTTATTATTTTTATAGTGATTTATATTAACATTTGAAATTATAACAATGTTGTAAAGTGGCTATAAATTATTTTCTTAAAAAAGACGATTTAATAATTCATTCATAAACTTTATTCAAAACATTTAATTTAATCAATACATTTCTTTTTACATTAAAATATTAAATATTCTTATTTTGTTATAAATTTAAAAAGCAACAATACAAATATAAGAAAAAAATTTGATAAAATTTATCAATATTTAGTAAATGAATAAATAATAAGCATATTTTACATACAATTAAAGTTAAAGAGATTGGATATAATTTTATTTTTTTCAGTGAAAATGAATAATTAACTAAAATCATTTTTTGTTTTTTGAAATTATGATGGAAAATAAAGTAGCAAATTAATTTTTTTCTCAAATAAATATGAAAAAAAACTAAAACTGACTTTTTTTGTATTTTCTAAATTGAAAAAATAAAAAAACTAAATCTAACTTATTTTTGTATTTTTTAAATAAGAAAAATGTAAAAAACTAAAACTATTTTTTGTATTTTTAAATGAAAAAATGAAAACACTAAAACTAATTTTTTTGTATTTTTTAAATGAAAAAAGAAAAACTAAAACTAATTTTTTTCTATTTTTTAAATAAGAAAAATGAAAAAACTAAAACAAATTTTTTCGTATTTTTAAATAAGAAAAATGAAAACACTAAAACTAATTTTTTTTTCTATTTTTTAAATGAAAACAAGAATAAACTAAAACTAATTTTTTTGTATTTTTCAAATCAAAAAAATAAAAACACTAAAACTAATTTTTTTGTATTTTTTAAATGAGAAAAATGAAAACACTAAAACTAATTTTTTTTGTATTTTTTAAATGAGAAAATGAAAAACTAAAACTAATTTTTTTGTATTTTTTAAATAAGAAAAATGAAAACACTAAAACTAATTTTTTTGTATTTTTCAAATGAGAAAAATGAAAAAACTAAAACTAATTTTTTTGTATTTTTTAAATGAGAAAAATGAAAACACTAAAACTAATTTTTTTGTATTTTTTAAATGAGAAAAAAAAAACTAAAACTAATTTTTTTGTATTTTTTAAATGAGAAAAATGAAAAAACTAAAACTAATTTTTTTGTATTTTTCAAATGAGAAAAATGAAAACACTAAAACTAATTTTTTTGTATTTTTTAAATGAGAAAATGAAAACACTAAAACTAATTTTTTTGTATTTTTCAAATAAGAAGAATGAAAACACTAAAACTAATTTTTTTGTGTTTTTTAAATCAGAAAAAGAAAAAACTAAGACTAATTTTTTTGTATTTTTGAAATGAGAAAAATAAAAACACAAAACCTAATTTTTTTGTATTTTTTAAATGAGAAAAAGAAAAAACTAAAACTAATTTTTTTGTATTTTTCAAATGAGAAAAATGAAAACACTAAAACTAATTTTTTTTGTATTTTTTGAATAAAAAAAATAAAAACACTAAAACTAATTTTTTTTGTATTTTTTAAATGAAGAAAAAGAAAAAACTAAAACTAATTTTTTTGTATTTTTCAAATGAGAAAAATGAAAACACTAAAACTAATTTTTTTGTATTTTTTAAATGAGAAAAAGAAAAAACTAAAACTAATTTTTTGTATTTTTCAAATGAGAAAAATGAAAACACTAAAACTAATTTTTTTGTATTTTTTGAATAAGAAAAAGAAAAAACTAAAACTAATTTTTTTGTATTTTTCAAATGAGAAAAATGAAAACACTAAAACTAATTTTTTTGTATTTTTTGAATAAGAAAAAGAAAAAACTAAAACTAATTTTTTGTATTTTTCAAATGAGAAAAATGAAAACACTAAAACTAATTTTTTTGTATTTTTTGAATAAGAAAAAGAAAAAACTAAAACTAATTTTTTTGTATTTTTTAAATTAGAGAAATGAAAAAACCAAAATCGATTTTCTTGTATTTTTTAATTAAGAAAAATGAAAAAACTAAAATGAATTTTTATAGTATTTTTCGAATTACAGAAATAAAGAAACTGATACTAACGTACTTTTGTTTGTTTCAAATTAGAATAAAAAAATTATTAAGTTGAAATTATATTTTATCAATCGTAATAAAAGATAAAAAAATTGAAATTATTTTCTATTTCAATTTTGTATTTCAATGAAATGTAAAGAAGCTCAAATTATTTCCTTTTAGCAATAATGGAAAACAAATTGGAAACAATTCTTTTCTCCAAAAAGAAGGAACAATAAAGAAGTTGAAAACAAATAAATAATAAATATATACAAAGTAGTCTATTCTGACAAAATCATTCAGTTCCATTTTCAAAAGTATTAGTGTTTTTTCCTTCCACAACGGAAAAAACTCAGAATTCTGCGAAAGTAGTATTGGAATAAATCTATGCATTTTGTCTGTTCCTGCAAAAAGTGAAAAGTAATTTTCGTAAGTCAAAATTATTAATATTCATTTTAAAAGTTTTAAAATATTATATGAAATTTGATTAAATTTTAAAACAATGAAAAATGTATAATCAGTAAAATAATTAAAACTATATCTAAATCAATTAAATATAAATAACAAAAATAAATGATAAATAATAACCGAATTTCAATAAATATCATGAGAAAAAAATGTAATAATTTAGAAAAATTTCACCATTACTAAAGAAGTAATTAGGTAATTTTAATAACTTAATTTAAAACAATTAAGAATAAGATAAAAAAAAACTGGGAAAGAGGTCATGAATGAGAGTTTAACATGACATGATAACACGTGTTTAATTTAACCTAGACAAAGATTATACAGTAAAATATTTTCTAACCTCTTTTACAGATTTTACTTCGAATTCTTCATCTATAAACATATTTCCATTAGTTTCCACGATTTCTTGTGTCTTTATTAAAAACTTTTGCGGGTTTTTTTCATCTTTGTTAATAAACATTTCTGAAAAACATAATGTATGTTTAGCGTGTGTGGCATTTTTTCTATGTAAAAATTTTAATGCAGCCAGTAACTATAAATTATGCAAGAACCATGTCGCTTCTCAAACATGCAGTTACATTATCCGTTTGAAGTGAAAAAAAGACATAAATGATTTCAAATACTAATCAGCAATTCAAGAATGACAAAGTTCACAAAGTGATACAATGAGTGACAAATTCGAATTTTAATTGAACAGATACAACAAAAATTTAAATATTTCTCATTCAACAAAAAACTTCTGCTTAATTAAACTAAATTCTAAAGTATTCTCTCACTAATTTCATTATCAATGCAAGAAACATTAAATACCTAATTTTAATTTTAATTTTAATTTACTTTTATGTTAAAATTTTTATACAAACGATTTTAAAACTTTTGTAACTGTTAGGGTGGGTTTTAAAAAAAAATAAAGAAACATTGTGTTATAGAAATGAAAGCAAGTCTGAATTATAACTTATTATCTTACCATGTCTGTCATCATTATCGGTGTTGGTTTCGCTACGAAACTTTTTAAAATCGCTGTAACATTCCAATGACTCTTCAATAGATTTTAATTCATCCTCTTCTTTAATTACATCACCGACTAAGGAAAACTTTTCTAGTTCGTCAAATGCTTTTAATAAATAACGATGTTGAGTATTTCCATTGACAATTGTCATTTTTGATGAAGTTGGAAAAGCATTATGATCTGAATTTTCAACAGAATTCTGAAAAAATTTCAGTATATTTATTAAATTCGATTCATAATATTCAACAGTTATATCTTTAGTAATTGTCGGACAAATTTAATACGCGATGACAGGCAGCTTCAAGAAGTGGTTGTAATTGGCAATAGGTAGAATATCGCTCAAATTGTAGTTTATTGTAAATTAACGCAGAATAATAATGAAAACATTAAAATTTGATTGACGATAATACGAAGAGCATGCATACAGTTCAGAATCTGAGAAATACAGATGTTTGATGCTCATTTTTATTATTTTTATAATATTTTATTCGTACGTATTCCTTATTTGTAATTTTATTTGTACATAAAAATAAATATTTTTTCTTCCTGTTTTCTCCCTGTATGCTTTTCCGTTATAACATATATCTACTTTCGCACTTCATGTGTATATTCACTGGATTGCAATCGTGAAATCATAACTATTCATATGCACTGTTGTTGGTCTGGCTGTCTGACTGTCTTATGCTAATCTTGGAAACGCAGTTAAATAGATGAAAGCCGAGACTACATAAGAGTACTTTAGAGACGGAAATTTAAATTAAAAAAACTGACAAAAGAATGGCCGCTTTGCATTGTAACGATGTCACGATATATTTTGGTCGTTGCTATTGTTTGCCTGTCTGTTGACTTAGCTGCAATCTTTACATATTTATAAACACTATAATGTCGTTTTGCATTATATCTTTTCAAAACTAACAATTTTAATCGTCGACGTTTTCATTCACATCAGAGATATTATGTATAATTAATTATTTAAATCCTTCGAAAAAAGTATATTTTTAATTATTTAATTGCAAAATTGATATTGTCATCTAATTTATGACTTGTAATGAAAATATGTAAATATTCTATCCCCAGATGAAATGTAAGTCATTGTTCGTAACCGTAATATCATTAATTTAAGCAATAATTATTACAAATATTATGTAAAAAACGAACGTACCAATTATAAAAACTAAACAAGAAACAACTACATATATAAATAATATAAGATGAATATAAATAAAATGTATGTCTTTCACGCTCAATTTAAAACTGTCTTCTTATTTGCCTTATTTATTCAGCATAATGGAGTGTAATTGATAAAACTCAAGGCGTATATTACATTCTTTATTTATTCATTGATACGGGTTTTTGATTCTTCTACCCCTGTTCATTCAGTTTATAATTTCTTTTTTAATATACATAAAACTGTAAAAAGGAATTACAAGCTGACTGAAGAGAAATAAAAAAAAACCTGAAACGCCTATAAATGAATCAATAAAGAATGTGATAAAGCCTTTGTGTCTTTTTAATTGCACTCTATTGTGCTAAATAAATAAACATAAACATATATATTTTTATACTAATATAACAATCAGAGCCGCAGCTAGGGTATGGCCAACCTGCCTCCCGCCATAGGCGCAGATTTAATAAAAGCACCAACGAGAAGAAATAATATGTGTTCGAAATTAATAACACAAAAAAATTTCTATAATTATATTAATATAGTATTTATTATCTGCAATTTTTACGAACATATATTTCAGAAAAAACAACCAGTTTTATTTTTACTTATTAAAAGAAATTTAAAGAGGCGCCATTTTTATTCTTGGCCATAGATGTCCAAAATCCTAGTTACGGCACTGATAACAATGTTTTATTTATCAGGTTCGTATCACACAACTTTCAAATAATAGTTATATTGAAAATTAATTAAATTAACTTTAAACTTACAACGAAAAATTTATCAGAAATTTCGTTAAATGACTCTTCGGTGATATTTTTAGTATCATCTGATTTAATGTATTTGCCCATTTCACTTGATTCTTTTGTTTGATTATTTTCTTCAGTTTT
This sequence comes from Centruroides vittatus, assembly GCF_030686945.1. Lineage (NCBI taxonomy): Eukaryota > Metazoa > Arthropoda > Arachnida > Scorpiones > Buthidae > Centruroides > Centruroides vittatus. The sequence goes on from NW_027122342.1 coordinate 28,016, forward strand.
AAATTCTGAAACTAAAATATGAAAATTCACATTGAAAATAAAATCTCTGTTTTAAAATTTTATATAATAAAAACGCGATCTGTGTTTTACTCTGTAACAACCACTTAAATAATTATTAAGTTTAAAAGGATAATCTGATTTTCTGTAACATCAAAAAATGTGAAACGAACGTGAATAAATTAAGTAAATAAGTAGTCATATATTTCAAAGAATATTTTGCTGTTAAAGGAATTAATTATTTTATATACGACGCGTTATTATTCAAATTTAATTACGCAGTGTGCATAACTATGTGTAACAATACGGTAGATGTTGATTGGTGTCAAGTATTACAATGTGACATTGGTTACTGACCAATGTCACATTGTAAGATGGAAATGTACAAGAGTATGACTTGGTGATAAATGCATTAATGCCAGAGATGTAGAAGGCTTATCCTCAGTATGGAAGTTTGCAATTAAAAGACTTATAAATGGCTCGGGATTTGCGCCATGTTTCATATCATGAAAATCTTTAAGCGAAAAAATGGAAAACTTGCCAAGTGTTGAATAAAAGTCACTTCATTGTGGCAGTATACTATAACATAAATTACAACACAGTTTCAATAGCATCGACTTAATAATTTTTATCATCTGTTAACTGATGTTAGCTTGTACTAATCATTTTGAAATTGCTATAATTCTTTTATTTTACATTTATGTATTTTTTACGCTTGAATTCCGATTTTAATTAGTTGCTCCGTTGTTGGTATTTTCGAATATAAATTTTTTGTTCTATTTTATGAAAATATTTCGCGTTCGTCACTTTCAACCTTAAGATGATCTATGGAATAGATCGAATACGTTCGTTTTCATAATAAAACTTTCTCGGCAACTAATAAGGTGTTAGTTACTGGATTATTTATTTTTGCTGAGTAAGTTTTTGTTCATTGGTCACTGATTACAAATGTTAAAATATTGATAAAAATACAAAATACACGCAGTACTGTACATAATCATAAGAAAACCTCTTACAATGATCAAGCTAGCGTAAAAGTTTTTTGCACTCCAAGTTATAGAGATACCCTTATAAACTAAATAAAATGAACCTCAGTTACAAATGACCCGCCTGCACCAGAGTATACAGTATTGGTATTTAGCGACAAACAAGAAGCTACGAGTGAGGAAACTAAATCTAATTTAACTAATAATGTGCAACCAGATAAATTGAAAATATGTATACGCCGTATAGGAAAAATAAGAGATGGAGGCCTTGCAATTAATTTGAATCATAAGAGTGATGCTAACTATTATAAGAAGAGTGTTGAACAGATACCGGGTTTAATTTCAAAACTACCGAAAAAGACACTTCCACAAATCAAAATTGCTTCAGTTCCCAAAGATATCTATAAAGAGGACCTCATTGAGGATATTTTTGAACAAAATGGGCACCTTTTAAGATCCAATTTCACACAACGCACTTTCCCTAAAAATGCTCATGTCAGGTTTTCACTTAATGAAAAGAATCAAGATCACATCTCCTGGATTCTTAAAATAACTCCTATGGTCAGAAAAAAAAATGGTAAAAGCAGGAAAGATCCACCTCCTTTGAACGACCTGCCAAGTTTTTGACTTTTCCCCCATTATTCAGTGTTATCGCTGTTTATCTTTTGGACACTGCAAAAAACTGCATTTTTACAGATAATGTGTGTACTCACTGTGTTGAGCTTCATCTATACAAAATTTGTCCTAACATACTTTGTTTACCAAAGTGTACCGATTGTTCACGTGAAAATAAAACTGATACTTGTCACAATTCAATGAACAAAACTTGCCCAGTATTTCTTAAGGAAAAAACCAAATTACGACTAAAGACTGACTGTGCCATTGCAACAGAGAGAAAATCCGCCTTGTTTACAGGACTATAATATTTTGTATACATTATTTTGTAATGTTATTTTGTCATTGGTAAGCTGTTAATTACTCTGCATACTAACAAGTCTTAAGAATCTGTTTACTGAGTGCATGTTTCATTAATATGTTAACACTTATTTTTTTTTAGTTGATGTACGCAACTTACCAAGATATGTATATAATTGTATATAGTTAGTATCTCTCTTGTAAATAATATATTATCTTAATCTCATGATAATTATATGCTACACTGTGAACTATGCATCACCTTTGAATTGTTTTATTGTTAATACTCTATTTTATATTATATTGTTATATGTTATATTTAAATACTGTTCAATCTTATGTAGAATTTCATGTATATTGTATCCATTGTTTTCTGTATGTAATCCTAATTATGCCATACGATATCAGGGCATGTAACAAACAAATGTTACGTTAAATAATATTAATGAATGAATGAATGAATTGATAAAAATTAAATTTCATCACGAATTTTCGAGTATAAATAGTCTACTGACGGGCGAAATAAAAGATTAATTCTACGATATTTTGGTTCCTTAATTAAATAAGTAACGAAATCAAAAATGTGAATAAGAGATATACAGTACTAGCAACTAAAAACAGGAAGATTGATCGAAAAATCCTACAATTCTGAAACAGAGCTTAGATTTACTATATTTTATAATTAGCTTTTATAATTTGAATAGATTTTTCTAGACTTTATCAGAGAGACAATGGAAACAATTATAATACAGAGATTTTTGCTCTGCTGTAATAAAGGTCCGAGCACATGTTTCAAGAATACACAGTGTATCTGTTTTTTGTGTCAAAAAGCCTGTCGGAAGTTACGTGACTGTTTATGCAGATATATGAATAGTAATATACTTGTTTGAGATATATATCGAACTATTTCTATTTTAACATACAAAATGTTTACCAGTAGGAAGCTGTTTTTCCAACTCTTGTTCAGTTGATGGCTTGGGCTTGTATGCGATCATTCCGGCTGCCGAAAAGTAATTCAGTACGGCAGGAGGATGGAGATTTCTATCCAGTCCTGGTGGGGGCCCGTAAACAATAACTTTGTAATTCGCTTTATAATGAAATGTATCGAGCGGAGGGGCCCTTCCTGTCATTCCTCTAGGTGGTACGTATGCGAAGAGTCCCGAAAGACATACATAATATATCATTTCTGGAGCGAGGTCACTTTTGGTTATATGAGGAGGTGGCCCATTAACCATCACAGCATATGGTGCTCCACAGTTTATTGTATCATAAAATTCTCTATTTGCGACTATTGTTACAGGTGACGGATATGCATAGTACTGAAATAGCAAGAACAAAATTAATAAACACTATTTTAAATATAACTTTAAACTTTTATTTTAAAAATGTTAACTTAGACTTCATATTGTTATTGAATATATTATATATCTTCAATATTGTTAAAAATTTTAATTTAATCTTTAATTGACAACAAATATTTTAAATTAATAAAATATTCTCAGAATTTAAATGTAGTGAAGAAACAAACATCTAAAGAAGAAACAATGTTTTCTTTGTGTACACTTAACAGAAAATTATCTTAACACGCTATTTGAGTTCACTTTTTATGAAAGTAAAGCAATATAATTTATAATTTTCTTTTACACTCACCTGATTATTATTCATAAAAGACAGATCACTTCCAAAATATTGTTCTCGAAAACCTGTGAACGAAGATTTCACAATTAGTAGTTATGAATTTGTTAACACACATATTGTATTAATGCTACAATAAACTATGAATGACAGTTACAGGCAACAACTTTTAAAACTGTGTGTCGCCGTCTGTTATAAAACGATTTTTAAAAAATATTTTATTATTAATCGTTACGAAATGGCAAAAGCTTAATTTTGAGGATAATAAAATGTTCATTAAGTCCAACCGCTCAAGATGAATCTCTCTATCTTTCACCCCTGGACTTCATCCATTAAAATAGCTTCAATGGTACCCAAACCTCGCTGAAAACATTAAGCAATTCTCAACAAAAGACACAAGAGTTATTATGCTGCAAACTAAGTCAATCAAATCGTATTCCATACCCATACGTTATTTTTCATACATACAGAAAAAACACCCGAATTTTTTTGCATTTCTCAAAGTTTCACAGTTCCTCCAATTCCAAAAGTGTAAAAATGTTGGGGAAAGTTGTTTACCTTCGATCACTGTACTGTTCCTCCACTATTTATAACAGCGGAAAAGTAAAAATAATTACAATAATTAAAAATAACGTATCTTTATGAATTGAAGGCATCGGGGATATGTTTAGTAGAGTAATTTTTACAAATAAGTGTCATAAATTGCATGCTCAAATTTTCATAAATCATTCCACGAAAATCAATATTGAAGTTTTGTTTTGATTTCAATTAAGGTCTTGCCATAACTCAACTAATGTAATTAAACACAAAATAAGATAATTTAACTTACTGTTAATACTCATTGTCTCAAAATTAATTCTTTTTTCCAAAAACTTGCACTTTTCAAGAATAACTTCGCATAAACAATTGGTTTCTACGATTGTCGAAACTGTATTATTAACAGTTATTGTGAACATTAGGGCGCCTCTAGTTAGAAAAATAAAAGCTGGAATTAGGGTTGGAATGCAGGTAGCATAAGGATAAAAGGTGACGTTTTCGGGTTTTATGGCGGAAAGACACTGTTAACTCATACTGTGCTTTTATCTGACTGTATATTTCCAGTTTAAAAAAACGTAGCTTTGTTTTCGACGTGTCTAGTTTTGTTCGAGAACCTGAAACGTAGTGTTACAACAGTTAATATATCAACGAAAAACTACGCGCCACGCGATTAGATAAATGCTGGACACCTTGCAAAAACTATTTTATATCAAAAGTTCATTTATTATTCATAATTATAATGATTCGTTTACGTCTCGAGAGATCATCGCGTCTTTCCAAATGCGATTCTTTACGTATTACAGAAGGTAGTTATTGCACGTATATTTCAATGAAGGCATTTCCAGTTGTTACATATAATGAGAATTCATTTGTAAATACAAAAAGGAATTCAACAAACTAAACGAATCTGAGCAGAATAATTCAAAATCAGTCTATAAACACCTTTTTGCTTATTGGGATTCGATCTCATTTAGCAAACGTTTCAAACCTAATCTAATAGGCCATCTTCGAGATGCAATTTCATTGGAACATTTTAGCTGTTAAATATTGTTCCAAAATACAATACAATAAAATAATAAATTTCTAAATATTTGAATATAACGCAAAAGTAACAAAAAATTAATATAAATAATGAGTAACAGTAAAATGTAAAATAAATAACTAAAAAATATACAAAAAAGTATGTAGTTTAAATGAAGTAATTTCGGTCTTCCGACAAACATAGTTTGCATTCCGTTGGTAAACTGTCCGCGTCTTTTTCATCAATGCTTCTAACTTTCAACCTGCTTTTGTATATTTCAAATTTTTCAGCGTTCTGTGCTGACGTAGAGAGTGTACAATAGTGGCGTGTGGTGACATTTGATGATAGGGATATTGTCTTTCCATAAAAAGTATAAAGAAACCTAATCATTAGAAGCGTTATACGATAGTTTGGTATTCGTCAATACGGCGTTTCTATTGGGAATATGCATATACGAATTTATATTCAAATATAGAATAGCTCTTTTATTATTGTTTTTCAGACGCATAGAAATTTCTAATAAGATAGATTATGTGATTATAATAAAATACCATATATTAGAAAATACAAAAGAAACGGTGCCTCCACGGCTTCCATGGATGACGTACCACTGGTGTAAAGACTTAATGATGTTTGTATTTTCTCATTTTATAACCAAGCCCTCAGTCTGCGAGTTCTATGGAGTACCATGTTATTAGATACCTTTCTTACGTTACATTGATACACTTCAAGTTTTAGTCTAAACTTTAAGTTGCATGTGGTGACACCGATGCGATTCTTGTCTATCCCGACTGCATTTTTTCATACCGTATCCTGTACACACCTGCCGTGTTTTTTTTTTGTTTGGAGTTTATCCTAATCGTTTCTTAAAATTCGATACTTAGTTGGGCATCTTTCTGCAATCATGTTGGATTCTTTATGTTCCGTGATTTATTTCGTAATGTTACTTATATTTCTGTTAAAAATGAATTTCATGATCTCATTTTATTTTAGACTTCTATCCTTAAACCGTCTGATCAGACTTTCTATCGAGTTAGTTTCATATCCTAGTTTAGTGGCTGTTTATTTAATTTTGTTTAGTTTTTTCATTCTGTCTATTACACTCTGTCAGTAGAAAAAAGCTCTTCTGATGAATGCTTGGAATGCCGCTACCTGATATTGATAACAATCATTCGAATTGGAAAGAATGTATACGTTGTCACCATCATAACGTAAGCAATAACACAGCTTCGAAGAGCGTGAAATCCGTGCACCCCACTTACACATCTATAGATACAAAAAAAAATTCGAATTTTTTGCATTTCTAGACGTTTGAAGGTGTCCCGAGTCCAAAAATCTTGGTGTTAACTATTCAACCGATCGCTATACTTTCCCTCCATTATATATAACAGCCGGGGAAAGTGACAAGTTATTGCATTTACAATAAATACGAATAATAGAAATAAGTTTATAAAGATAAAGCGGTTTTATCTTTCATTTGTTACAATTTAAAATATCACATCTTTAATTGGCTGCAATTTAGAAAAAAATTGTAGATCTATAAATTTCCTCTGTTTTTCGTGTGTTTGTCCACCTGTCTTACGTTAATTTCTAGAACGGAATTAGACAAATCAAACAGAATACCAGATGTGGATAGCTGAGAAGGAGTAGGTCTCAACTATATACACATTTCTAATGCACTTTTGGTGAAAGTTACATCATTATTTAATTTATACATTTTTCTCTGAAAGGAGTTAAATATATGACCGGCACTACTCTATTACTAATTAAAGATTAAAAATAAATTAACCTTAAGAATATGTTGTCGAATAGTTTCATATTTATTTATTCCAGGTTTTATGAAAAGCTCCAAATATTACATACAACACTGTGGCAAAACTAACGACTTTGTCGCAGAATAAAAATATTTGAAAATCATTGTATGAGAACAATAACACAATTCAAGAAAATTTATATGCCTATGTGTCGTCGAAAATATAAATTATCGCAAAGTGTCCGGCATTTATCTAATCGCCTAGCGCAAAGTTTTCCATTGATATATTAAATGCTGCAAGACTAAGTTACAGATCCTGGAACGAAACTAGACACGTCGTAAACAAGCAACGTTTGTTTGAATTGAAAATATACAATCAGATAAGAGCACAGTACGAGTTGGAAGAAACTTTCCGCCATAAAACCCGAAAACGCCACCTTTTATCTTCCCCGCTACGGGCATTCCAACTAAAATGCCAGAATCTATTTTCTCCGCTAAGGGCGCCCTAATATTCACAATAACTCTTAACAATACAATTTTGACATTTCTTGGAACCAGTTGTTTATTCGAAGCCATTGTTGTCAAATGCAAGATTTTCGAAAGCGCATTAATTTTGAGATTATGAGTGGTGAAAGTAAGTTAAATTATCTTATTTTGTGTTTAATTACATTAGTTGACTTATGGCAAGACCTTAATTGAAATCAAAACAAAACTTCAATATTGATTTTCGTGGAATGATTTATGAAAATTTGAGCATGCCATTTATGACACTTATTTGTAAAAATTACTCTACTAAACATATCCCCGATGCCTTCAATTCATAAAGATACGTTATTTATAATTATTGTAATTATTTTTACTTTTCCGCTGTTAAAAATAGTAGAGGAAAAGTACAGTGATCGAAGAGAAAACGACTTTCCCCAACATTTTTACACTTTTGGAATTGGAGGAACTGTGAAACTTTGAGAAATGCAACAAAATTCGGGTGTTTTTTCTGTATGCATGGAAGATAACGTATGCGTATGAAATACGATTTGATTCACTTAGTTTGCAGCATAATAATTCCTGTGTCTTTTGTCGAAAATTGTTTAATGTTTTCATCGAGGTTTATGTACCATTGAAGCTTTTATATTTTAATGGATGAAGTCCAGAAGTGAAAAATAGAGAGATTCATCCTGAGCGGTTTGACTTAATGAACATTTTATTATCCTCAAAATTAAGCTTTTGCCATTTCGTAACGATTAATAATAGAATATTTTTAAAAAATCGTTTTATAACAGACGGCGTCACACAGTTTTAAAAGTTGTTGCCTGTAAATGTCATTCATAGTTTATTGTAGCATTAATACAATATGTGTGTTAAAAAATACATAACTATTAATTGTGAAATCTTCGTTCACAGGTTACCGAAGACAATATTTTGGAAGTGATCTGTCTTTTATGAATAATAATCAGGTGAGTGTAAAAGAAAATTATAAATTATATTGCTTTACTTTCATAAAAAGTGAACTCAAATAGCGTGTTAAGATAATTTTCTGTTAAGTGTACACAAAGAAAACATTGTTTCTTCTTTAGATGTTTGTTTCTTCACTACATTTAAATTCGGAGAATATTTTATTAATTTAAAATAATTGTTGTCAATTAAAGATTAAATTAAAATTTTCAACAATATTGAAGATATATAATATATTCAAAAACAATATGAAGTCTAAGTTAACATTTTTAAAATAAAAGTTTAAAGTTATATTTAAAATAGTGTTTATTAATTTTGTTCTTGCTATTTCAGTACTATGCATATCCGTCACCTGTAACAATAGACGCAAATAGAGCATTTTATGATACAATAAACTGTGGAGCACAATATGCTGTGATGGTTAATGGGCCACCTCCTCAAATAACCAAAAGTGACCTTGCTCCAGAAATGATATATTATGTATGTCTTTCGGGACTCTTCGCATATATACCACCTAGCGGAATAACAGGAAGGGCCCCTCCGCTCGATACATTTCATTATAAAGCGAATTACAAAGTTATTGTTTACGGGCCCCCACCAGGACTGGATAGAAATCTCCATCCTCCTGCCGTACTGAATTACTTTTCGGCAGCCGGAATGATCGCATACAAGCCCAAGCCATCAACTGAACAAGAGTTGGAAAAACAGCTTCCTACTGGTAAACATTTTGTATGTTAAAATAGAAATAGTTCGATATATATCTCAAACAAGTATATTACTATTCATATATCTGCATAAACAGTCACGTAACTTCCGACAGGCTTTTTGACACAAAAAACAGATACACTGTGTATTCTTGAAACATGTGCTCGGACCTTTATTACAGCAGAGCAAAAATCTCTGTATTATAATTGTTTCCATTGTCTCTCTGATAAAGTCTAGAAAAATCTATTCAAATTATAAAAGCTAATTATAAAATATAGTAAATCTAAGCTCTGTTTCAGAATTGTAGGATTTTTCGATCAATCTTCCTGTTTTTAGTTGCTAGTACTGTATATCTCTTATTCACATTTTTGATTTCGTTACTTATTTAATTAAGGAACCAAAATATCGTAGAATTAATCTTTTATTTCGCCCGTCAGTAGACTATTTATACTCGAAAATTCGTGATGAAATTTAATTTTTATCAATTCATTCATTCATTCATTAATATTATTTAACGTAACATTTGTTTGTTACATGCCCTGATATCGTATGGCATAATTAGGATTACATACAGAAAACAATGGATACAATATACATGAAATTCTACATAAGATTGAACAGTATTTAAATATAACATATAACAATATAATATAAAATAGAGTATTAACAATAAAACAATTCAAAGGTGATGCATAGTTCACAGTGTAGCATATAATTATCATGAGATTAAGATAATATATTATTTACAAGAGAGATACTAACTATATACAATTATATACATATCTTGGTAAGTTGCGTACATCAACTAAAAAAAAATAAGTGTTAACATATTAATGAAACATGCACTCAGTAAACAGATTCTTAAGACTTTTACCATTTACCATTTTAGCTTTTACCATTTTTTCTCTGACCATAGGAGTTACCTGAAGAATCCAGGAGATGTGATCTTGAATCTTTTTATTAAGTGAAAACCTGATATGAGCATTTTTAGGAAAAGTACGTTGTGTGAAATTCGATCTTAAAAGGTGCCCATTTTGTTCAAAAATATCCTCAATGAGGTCCGCTTTATAGATATCTTTGAGAACTGAAGCAATTTTGATTTGTAGAAGTGTCTTTTTCGGTAGTTTTAAAATTAAACCCGGTATCTGTTTAACACTCTCCTTAAAATAGTTAGCATCACTCTTATGATTCAAATTAAGACTTGTTAGTATGCAGAGTAATTAACAGCTTACCAATGACAAAATAACATTACAAAATAATGTATACAAAATATTATAGTCCTGTAAACAAGGCGGATTTTCTCTCTGTTGCAATGGCACAGTCAGTCTTTAGTCGTAATTTGGTTTTTTCCTTAAGAAATACTGGGCAAGTTTTGTTCATTGAATTGTGACAAGTATCAGTTTTATTTTCACGTGAACAATCGGTACACTTTGGTAAACAAAGTATGTTAGGACAAATTTTGTATAGATGAAGCTCAACACAGTGAGTACACACATTATCTGTAAAAATGCAGTTTTTTGCAGTGTCCAAAAGATAAACAGCGATAACACTGAATAATGGGGGAAAAGTCAAAAACTTGGCAGGTCGTTCAAAGGAGGTGGATCTTTCCTGCTTTTACCATTTTTTTTTCTGACCATAGGAGTTATTTTAAGAATCCAGGAGATGTGATCTTGATTCTTTTCATTAAGTGAAAACCTGACATGAGCATTTTTAGGGAAAGTGCGTTGTGTGAAATTGGATCTTAAAAGGTGCCCATTTTGTTCAAAAATATCCTCAATGAGGTCCTCTTTATAGATATCTTTGGGAACTGAAGCAATTTTGATTTGTGGAAGTGTCTTTTTCGGTAGTTTTGAAATTAAACCCGGTATCTGTTCAACACTCTTCTTATAATAGTTAGCATCACTCTTATGATTCAAATTAATTGCAAGGCCTCCATCTCTTATTTTTCCTATACGGCGTATACATATTTTCAATTTATCTGGTTGCACATTATTAGTTAAATTAGATTTAGTTTCCTCACTCGTAGCTTCTTGTTTGTCGCTAAATACCAATACTGTATACTCTGGTGCAGGCGGGTCATTTGTAACTGAGGTTCATTTTATTTAGTTTATAAGGGTATCTCTATAACTTGGAGTGCAAAAAACTTTTACGCTAGCTTGATCATTGTAAGAGGTTTTCTTATGATTATGTACAGTACTGCGTGTATTTTGTATTTTTATCAATATTTTAACATTTGTAATCAGTGACCAATGAACAAAAACTTACTCAGCAAAAATAAATAATCCAGTAACTAACACCTTATTAGTTGCCGAGAAAGTTTTATTATGAAAACGAACGTATTCGATCTATTCCATAGATCATCTTAAGGTTGAAAGTGACGAACGCGAAATATTTTCATAAAATAGAACAAAAAATTTATATTCGAAAATACCAACAACGGAGCAACTAATTAAAATCGGAATTCAAGCGTAAAAAATACATAAATGTAAAATAAAAGAATTATAGCAATTTCAAAATGATTAGTACAAGCTAACATCAGTTAACAGATGATAAAAATTATTAAGTCGATGCTATTGAAACTGTGTTGTAATTTATGTTATAGTATACTGCCACAATGAAGTGACTTTTATTCAACACTTGGCAAGTTTTCCATTTTTTCGCTTAAAGATTTTCATGATATGAAACATGGCGCAAATCCCGAGCCATTTATAAGTCTTTTAATTGCAAACTTCCATACTGAGGATAAGCCTTCTACATCTCTGGCATTAATGCATTTATCACCAAGTCATACTCTTGTACATTTCCATCTTACAATGTGACATTGGTCAGTAACCAATGTCACATTGTAATACTTGACACCAATCAACATCTACCGTATTGTTACACATAGTTATGCACACTGCGTAATTAAATTTGAATAATAACGCGTCGTATATAAAATAATTAATTCCTTTAACAGCAAAATATTCTTTGAAATATATGACTACTTATTTACTTAATTTATTCACGTTCGTTTCACATTTTTTGATGTTACAGAAAATCAGATTATCCTTTTAAACTTAATAATTATTTAAGTGGTTGTTACAGAGTAAAACACAGATCGCGTTTTTATTATATAAAATTTTAAAACAGAGATTTTATTTTCAATGTGAATTTTCATATTTTAGTTTCAGAATTTAAAACTGAAGAAAATAATCAAACAAAAGAATCAAGTGAAATGGGCAAATACATTAAATCAGATGATACTAAAAATATCACCGAAGAGTCATTTAACGAAATTTCTGATAAATTTTTCGTTGTAAGTTTAAAGTTAATTTAATTAATTTTCAATATAACTATTATTTGAAAGTTGTGTGATACGAACCTGATAAATAAAACATTGTTATCAGTGCCGTAACTAGGATTTTGGACATCTATGGCCAAGAATAAAAATGGCGCCTCTTTAAATTTCTTTTAATAAGTAAAAATAAAACTGGTTGTTTTTTCTGAAATATATGTTCGTAAAAATTGCAGATAATAAATACTATATTAATATAATTATAGAAATTTTTTTGTGTTATTAATTTCGAACACATATTATTTCTTCTCGTTGGTGCTTTTATTAAATCTGCGCCTATGGCGGGAGGCAGGTTGGCCATACCCTAGTTACGGCTCTGATTGTTATATTAGTATAAAAATATATATGTTTATATTTATTTATTTAGCACAATGAGAGTGCAATTAAAAAGACACAAAGGCTTTATCACATTCTTTATTGATTCATTTATAGGCGTTTCAGGTTTGTTTAGTTTTATAAAATTGGTACGTTCGTTTTTCACATAATATTTGTAATAATTATTGCTTATATTAATGATATTACGGTTACGAACAATTACTTATATTTGATCTGGAGGATAGAATATTAACATATTTTAATTTCAAGTCATAAATTAGATGACAATATCAATTTTGCAATTAAATAATTAAAAATATACTCTCTTCGAAGGATTTAAATAATTAATTTTACATAATATATCTGTGTTAATGAAAACGTCGACGATTAAAATTGTTATCTTTGAAAAGTTATAATGCAAAACGACTTTATAGTGTTTATAAATATGTAAGGATTGCAGCTAAGTCAACAAACAGGCAAACAATTGCAACGACCAAAATATATCGTGACATCGTTTCAAAGCAAAGCGGCCATTCTTTTGTCAAATTTTTCAATTTAAATTTCCGTCTCTAAAGTACTCTTATGTAGTCTCGGTTTTCATCTATCTAACTTTGTTCCCAAGATTAGCATAAGACAGTCAGACACCAAACCAACAACAGTGCATATAAATAGTTATGATTTCACGATTGCAATCCAGTGAATATACACATGAAGTGCGAAAGTAGATATATGTTATAACGGAAAAGCATACAGGGAGAAAACAGGAAGAAAAAATATTTATTATTATGTACAAATAAAATTACAAATAAGGAATACGTACGAATAAAATATTATAAAAATAATAAAAATGAACATCAAACATTTGTATTTCTCAGATTCTCAACTGTATGCACACTCTCCGTATTATCGTCAATCAAGTTTTAATGTTTTCATTATTATTCTGCGTTAATTTACAATAAACTACAATTTGAGCGATATTCTACCTATTTCCTATTACAACCACTTCTTGAAGCTGCTTGTCATCGCGTATAAAATTCGTCGGACAATTACTAAAGATATAACTGTTGAATATTATGAATCGAATTTAATAAATATACTGAAATTTTTTCAGAATTCTGTTGAAAATTCAGATCATAATGCTTTTCCAACTTCATCAAAAATGACAATTGTCAATGGAAATAGTCAACATCGTTATTTATTAAAAGCATTTGTCGAACTAGAGAAGTTTTCCTTAGTCGGTGATGTAATTAACGAAGAGGATGAATTTAATTGCATTGAAGAGTCATTAGAATGTTACAACGATTTTAAAAAGTTTCGTAACGAAACCAACACCGATAATAATGACAGACATGGTAAGATAATAAGTTATAATTAAGACTTGCTTTCATTATTATAACACAATGTTTTTTAATTTCTTTTTAAAACCTAACCTAACAGATACAAAAGTTTTAAAATCGTTTGTATAAAATTTTTAACAAAAAAGTAAATAATTTTGTTAGTTTTATCATTAAAATTAGGTAATTACTTAGGATTTTCGATTAATCTTCCTGTCTTCGGTTGCTAATATATCTATCATTGACTTTGCAGTCAGATCTTTGAGTTCGTTTCTTATTTAATTAAAAAGCTAAAGTATCAAAAAACTAATCTTTTAATTCGACCATCAAGAGACTATTTCTACTCAAAAAGTTTCAATTTTTTTCAATATTTTAACATTAGTAGTCAGTGACCAATGTCATATTGTAACTGTTGAAACCTATCAACATTTACCGTCAAGGTTATACATAGTTATGCACAATACATAATTATATAGAAATAATCAAACGGTATACCTGACATAATGAATGGCTTTAATAGTTGTAAATCTTTTCAAATATTTGACTACTTATTTACTGAATT